>NC_084639.1:180000-225000 GCF_033978795.1 Nerophis ophidion | reverse complement strand
AACCGTCACCCTTGACCCCCTCCAGGAAGAGGGGCCGGCGTTGATCCGTGGCTCGGGTGTCTCGGCGGGTCCAGTTCAGCTCCCAGCAAATAAATCAAGACCTGTATTCTTTGAAGCGTACGGCCGGCCACCAGGCCGAGGTTAACGCAGGCTGAAGACTTAGTGTGCTGTCTTGAAATCCCAACAGTTGTAAAGTCAGGTCATTGCCCTCCAGCCCTGCAGGGGGCGCATCAGGCTTTGTGGCTGATAATGTTAGCAAACAGCAGGCAACGTGTCTTCCTCCGAGCCATGTTTGTTTACAACCAGCCTGGGGAGAAGATGTTGGATATAATTATTGATATTTTTTATGATTGACAGAAACCAAGGAGCAAGAGGAAAGTAAATGAAATGAATTTTTTTTTTTTTGAAATATCTCCTTCAGAATATATTCCCCTCAGCTATCAAGGCAGAAAGGAAATGTAAACAAAATAGTCAAATCACATTGAAAATTAAAAATATGTAGGAATGCTTCATAAAGTGTAATAAAATAGTGTGAAAATGTAAACATTGAGAAACCTAAGAGGAACTTTATTTCCTGCAGGAAGTTACAGCTGTGCTCTAAAGGGTGAGCATGGCTAAGTTGGTGTGGTGTTAGCGCTCTTGCCTTGCATCATTCACACACCATCATTGGTCTGACTACGCTCTCTTTGGAAACATCCCAATTTCTTCATTTGCACTTTGTCTTCTCGCTCCATGCAAAGAACCAACCGCCAGACAAGCAAACTGGCTAGTTGACACTGTGGGGGTGGGCGTGTCACTCCCACTGTTCAGTGATCACTTCCTGCATTGCTCGGCCTCCAGAGCGAGGGCCTTTGTTCATGCAACCAACCTTGCTTCCATGCTTTCTTCACACAGAGAAGAAAGCATGGAATCAAATGTTTTATATATGTAATTATATACATATATGTTTGTGTGGCCAGCACGGTGGGACAGGGGTTAGTGCGTCTGCCTCACAATACCAAGGTCCTGAGTAGTCCTGCGTTCAATCCCAGGCTCGTTCTCCCCGTGACTGCGTGGGTTCTACGCCGGCTTCCTCCCACCTGGGGATAGGCCCCTCCCACCTCCAAAGACATGCACCTGGTGATAGGCCCCTCCCACCTCCAAAGACATGGACCTGGGGATAGGCCCCTCCCACCTCCAAAGACATGCACTCGGGGATAGGCCCCTCCCACCTCCAAAGACATGCACCTGGGGATAGGCCCCTCCCACCTCCAAAGACATGCACCTGGGGATAGGCCCCTCCCACCTCCAAAAACATGCATTTGGGGATAGGATAGGCCCCTCCCACCTCCAAAGACATGCACCTGGGGCCTCTCCCACTTCCAAAGACATGCATATGGGGATAGGATAGGCCGCTCCCACCTCCAAAGACATGCACCTGGGGATAGGCCCCTCCCACCTCCAAAGACATGCACCAGGGGATAGAATAGGCCCCTCCCACCTCCAAAGACATGCACCTGGGGCCTCTCCCACTTCCAAAAACATGCATATGGGGATAGGATAGGCCCCTCCCACCTCCAAAGACATGCACCTGGGGATAGGCGCCTCCCACCTCCAAAGACATGCACCTGGGGATAGGCCCCTCCCACCTCCAAAGACATGCACCTGGGGATAGGATCCCCCCACCTCCAAAGACATGCACCTGGGGATAGGCCCCTCCCACCTCCAAAGACACACACCTGGTTATAGGCCTCTCCCACTTCCAAAAACATGCATATGGGGATAGGATAGGCCCCTCCCACCTCCAAAGACATGCACCTGGGGATAGGCGCCTCCCACCTCCAAAGACATGCACCTGGGGATAGGCCCCTCCCACCTCCAAAGACATGCACCTGGGGATAGGATCCCCCCACCTCCAAAGACATGCACCTGGGGATAGGCCCCTCCCACCTCCAAAGACACACACCTGGTTATAGGCCTCTCCCACTTCCAAAAACATGCATATGGGGATAGGATAGGCCCCTCCGACTTCCAAAGACATGCACCTGGGGATAGGCGCCTCCCACCTCCAAAGACATGCACCTGGGGATAGGCCCCTCCCACCTCCAAAGACATGCACCTGGGGATAGGCACCTCCCACCTCCAAAGACACACACCTGGTTATAGGCCTCTCCCACTTCCAAAAACATGCATATGGGGATAGGATAGGCCCCTCCCACTTCCAAAGACATGCACCTGGGGATATGCCCCTCCCACTTCCAAAGACATGCACCTGGGGATAGGCCCCTCCCACTTCCAAAGACATGCACCTGGGGATAGGCACCTCCCACTTCCAAAGACATGCACCTGGGGATAGGCCTCTCCCACCTCCAAAGACATGCACCTGGGGATAGGCCCCTCCCACCTCCAAAGACATGCACCTGGGGATAGGCCCCTCCCACTTCCAAAGACATGCACCTGGGGATAGGCCCCTCCCACCTCCAAAGACATGCACCTGGGGATAGGCCCCTCCCACTTCCAAAGACATGCACCTGGGGATAGGCCCCTCCCACTTCCAAAGACATGCACCTGGGGATAGGCCTCTCCCACCTCCAAAGACATGCACCTGGGGATAGGCCCCTCCCACCTCCAAAGACAAGCACCTGGGGATAGGCCCCTCCCACCTCCAAAGACAAGCACCTGGGGATAGGTTCCTCCCACCTCCAAAGACAAGCACCTGGGGATAGGCCCCTCCCACCTCCAAAGACATGCACCTGGGGATAGGCCCCTCCCACCTCCAAAGACATGCACCTGTGGATAGGCCCCTCCCACCTCCAAAGACATGCACCTGGGGATAGGCCCCTCCCACTTCCAAAGACATGCACCTGTGGATAGGCCCCTCCCACCTCCAAAGACATGCACCTGGGGATAGGCCCCTCCCACCTCCAAAGACATGCACTCGGGGATAGGCCCCTCCCACCTCCAAAGACATGCACTCGGGGATAGGCCCCTCCCACCTCCAAAGACATGCACTCGGGGATAGGCCCCTCCCACCTCCAAAGACATGCACCTGGGGATAGGCCCCTCCCACCTCCAAAGACATGCACCTGGGGATAGGCCCCTCCCACCTCCAAAAACATGCATTTGGGGATAGGATAGGCCCCTCCCACCTCCAAAGACATGCACCTGGGGATAGGTGCCTCCCACCTCCAAAGACATGCACCAGGGGATAGAATAGGCCCCTCCCACCTCCAAAGACATGCACCTGGGGCCTCTCCCACTTCCAAAAACATGCAAATGGGGATAGGATAGGCCCCTCCCACCTCCAAAGACATGCACCTGGGGATAGGCGCCTCCCACCTCCAAAGACATGCACCTGGGGATAGGCCCCTCCCACCTCCAAAGACATGCACCTGGGGATAGGATCCCCCCACCTCCAAAGACATGCACCTGGGGATAGGCACCTCCCACCTCCAAAGACATGCACCTGGGGATAGGTGCCTCCCACCTCAAAAGACATGCACCTGGGGATAGGCCCCTCCCACCTCCAAAGACACACACCTGGTTATAGGCCTCTCCCACTTCCAAAAACATGCATATGGGGATAGGATAGGCCCCTCCCACTTCCAAAGACATGCACCTGGGGATAGGCGCCTCCCACCTCCAAAGACATGCACCTGGGGATAGGCCCCTCCCACCTCCAAAGACATGCACCTGGGGATAGGATCCCCCCACCTCCAAAGACATGCACCTGGGGATAGGCCCCTCCCACCTCCAAAGACACGCACCTGGGGATAGGATCCCCCCACCTCCAAAGACATGCACCTGGGGATAGGCACCTCCCACCTCCAAAGACACACACCTGGTTATAGGCCTCTCCCACTTCCAAAAACATGCATATGGGGATAGGATAGGCCCCTCCCACCTCCAACAACATGCACCTGGGGATAGGCCCCTCCCACCTCCAAAGACATGCACCTGGGGGTTGGCCCCTCCCACCTCCAAAGACATGCACCTGGGGATAGGCCCCTCCCACCTCCAAAGACATGCACCTGGGGATAGGCCCCTCCCACGTCCAAAGACAAGCACCTGGGGATAGGCCCCTCCCACGTCCAAAGACAAGCACCTGGGGATAGGCCCCTCCCACCTCCAAAGACACACACCTGGTTATAGGCCTCTCCCACTTCCAAAAACATGCATATGGGGATAGGATAGGCCCCTCCCACTTCCAAAGACATGCACCTGGGGATAGGCGCCTCCCACCTCCAAAGACATGCACCTGGGGATAGGCCCCTCCCACGTCCAAAGACAAGCACCTGGGGATAGGCCCCTCCCACCTCCAAAGACATGCACCTGGGGATAGGCCCCTCCCACGTCCAAAGACAAGCACCTGGGGATAGGCCCCTCCCACGTCCAAAGACAAGCACCTGGGGATAGGCCCCTCCCACCTCCAAAGACACACACCTGGTTATAGGCCTCTCCCACTTCCAAAAACATGCATATGGGGATAGGATAGGCCCCTCCCACTTCCAAAGACATGCACCTGGGGATAGGCGCCTCCCACCTCCAAAGACATGCACCTGGGGATAGGCCCCTCCCACCTCCAAAGACATGCACCTGGGGATAGGCCTCTCCCACCTCCAAAGACATGCACCTGGGGATAGGCCCCTCCCACCTCCAAAGACATGCACCTGGGGATAGGCCCCTCCCACTTCCAAAGACATGCACCTGGGGATAGGCCCCTCCCACCTCCAAAGACATGCACCTGGGGATAGGCCCCTCCCACCTCCAAAGACATGCACCTGGGGATAGGCGCCTCCCACCTCCAAAGACATGCACCTGGGGATAGGCCCCTCCCACCTCCAAAGACATGCACCTGGGGATAGGATCCCCCCACCTCCAAAGACATGCACCTGGGGATAGGCCCCTCCCACCTCCAAAGACACACACCTGGTTATAGGCCTCTCCCACTTCCAAAAACATGCATATGGGGATAGGATAGGCCCCTCCCACCTCCAAAGACATGCACCTGGGGATAGGCGCCTCCCACCTCCAAAGACATGCACCTGGGGATAGGCCCCTCCCACCTCCAAAGACATGCACCTGGGGATAGGATCCCCCCACCTCCAAAGACATGCACCTGGGGATAGGCCCCTCCCACCTCCAAAGACACACACCTGGTTATAGGCCTCTCCCACTTCCAAAAACATGCATATGGGGATAGGATAGGCCCCTCCGACTTCCAAAGACATGCACCTGGGGATAGGCGCCTCCCACCTCCAAAGACATGCACCTGGGGATAGGCCCCTCCCACCTCCAAAGACATGCACCTGGGGATAGGCACCTCCCACCTCCAAAGACACACACCTGGTTATAGGCCTCTCCCACTTCCAAAAACATGCATATGGGGATAGGATAGGCCCCTCCCACTTCCAAAGACATGCACCTGGGGATATGCCCCTCCCACTTCCAAAGACATGCACCTGGGGATAGGCCCCTCCCACTTCCAAAGACATGCACCTGGGGATAGGCACCTCCCACTTCCAAAGACATGCACCTGGGGATAGGCCTCTCCCACCTCCAAAGACATGCACCTGGGGATAGGCCCCTCCCACCTCCAAAGACATGCACCTGGGGATAGGCCCCTCCCACTTCCAAAGACATGCACCTGGGGATAGGCCCCTCCCACCTCCAAAGACATGCACCTGGGGATAGGCCCCTCCCACTTCCAAAGACATGCACCTGGGGATAGGCCCCTCCCACTTCCAAAGACATGCACCTGGGGATAGGCCTCTCCCACCTCCAAAGACATGCACCTGGGGATAGGCCCCTCCCACCTCCAAAGACAAGCACCTGGGGATAGGCCCCTCCCACCTCCAAAGACAAGCACCTGGGGATAGGTTCCTCCCACCTCCAAAGACAAGCACCTGGGGATAGGCCCCTCCCACCTCCAAAGACATGCACCTGGGGATAGGCCCCTCCCACCTCCAAAGACATGCACCTGTGGATAGGCCCCTCCCACCTCCAAAGACATGCACCTGGGGATAGGCCCCTCCCACTTCCAAAGACATGCACCTGTGGATAGGCCCCTCCCACCTCCAAAGACATGCACCTGGGGATAGGCCCCTCCCACCTCCAAAGACATGCACTCGGGGATAGGCCCCTCCCACCTCCAAAGACATGCACTCGGGGATAGGCCCCTCCCACCTCCAAAGACATGCACTCGGGGATAGGCCCCTCCCACCTCCAAAGACATGCACCTGGGGATAGGCCCCTCCCACCTCCAAAGACATGCACCTGGGGATAGGCCCCTCCCACCTCCAAAAACATGCATTTGGGGATAGGATAGGCCCCTCCCACCTCCAAAGACATGCACCTGGGGATAGGTGCCTCCCACCTCCAAAGACATGCACCAGGGGATAGAATAGGCCCCTCCCACCTCCAAAGACATGCACCTGGGGCCTCTCCCACTTCCAAAAACATGCAAATGGGGATAGGATAGGCCCCTCCCACCTCCAAAGACATGCACCTGGGGATAGGCGCCTCCCACCTCCAAAGACATGCACCTGGGGATAGGCCCCTCCCACCTCCAAAGACATGCACCTGGGGATAGGATCCCCCCACCTCCAAAGACATGCACCTGGGGATAGGCACCTCCCACCTCCAAAGACATGCACCTGGGGATAGGTGCCTCCCACCTCAAAAGACATGCACCTGGGGATAGGCCCCTCCCACCTCCAAAGACACACACCTGGTTATAGGCCTCTCCCACTTCCAAAAACATGCATATGGGGATAGGATAGGCCCCTCCCACTTCCAAAGACATGCACCTGGGGATAGGCGCCTCCCACCTCCAAAGACATGCACCTGGGGATAGGCCCCTCCCACCTCCAAAGACATGCACCTGGGGATAGGATCCCCCCACCTCCAAAGACATGCACCTGGGGATAGGCCCCTCCCACCTCCAAAGACACGCACCTGGGGATAGGATCCCCCCACCTCCAAAGACATGCACCTGGGGATAGGCACCTCCCACCTCCAAAGACACACACCTGGTTATAGGCCTCTCCCACTTCCAAAAACATGCATATGGGGATAGGATAGGCCCCTCCCACCTCCAACAACATGCACCTGGGGATAGGCCCCTCCCACCTCCAAAGACATGCACCTGGGGGTTGGCCCCTCCCACCTCCAAAGACATGCACCTGGGGATAGGCCCCTCCCACCTCCAAAGACATGCACCTGGGGATAGGCCCCTCCCACGTCCAAAGACAAGCACCTGGGGATAGGCCCCTCCCACGTCCAAAGACAAGCACCTGGGGATAGGCCCCTCCCACCTCCAAAGACACACACCTGGTTATAGGCCTCTCCCACTTCCAAAAACATGCATATGGGGATAGGATAGGCCCCTCCCACTTCCAAAGACATGCACCTGGGGATAGGCGCCTCCCACCTCCAAAGACATGCACCTGGGGATAGGCCCCTCCCACGTCCAAAGACAAGCACCTGGGGATAGGCCCCTCCCACCTCCAAAGACATGCACCTGGGGATAGGCCCCTCCCACGTCCAAAGACAAGCACCTGGGGATAGGCCCCTCCCACGTCCAAAGACAAGCACCTGGGGATAGGCCCCTCCCACCTCCAAAGACACACACCTGGTTATAGGCCTCTCCCACTTCCAAAAACATGCATATGGGGATAGGATAGGCCCCTCCCACTTCCAAAGACATGCACCTGGGGATAGGCGCCTCCCACCTCCAAAGACATGCACCTGGGGATAGGCCCCTCCCACCTCCAAAGACATGCACCTGGGGATAGGCCTCTCCCACCTCCAAAGACATGCACCTGGGGATAGGCCCCTCCCACCTCCAAAGACATGCACCTGGGGATAGGCCCCTCCCACTTCCAAAGACATGCACCTGGGGATAGGCCCCTCCCACCTCCAAAGACATGCACCTGGGGATAGGCCCCTCCCACCTCCAAAGACATGCACCTGGGGATAGGCGCCTCCCACCTCCAAAGACATGCACCTGGGGATAGGCCCCTCCCACCTCCAAAGACATGCACCTGGGGATAGGATCCCCCCACCTCCAAAGACATGCACCTGGGGATAGGCCCCTCCCACCTCCAAAGACACACACCTGGTTATAGGCCTCTCCCACTTCCAAAAACATGCATATGGGGATAGGATAGGCCCCTCCCACCTCCAAAGACATGCACCTGGGGATAGGCGCCTCCCACCTCCAAAGACATGCACCTGGGGATAGGCCCCTCCCACCTCCAAAGACATGCACCTGGGGATAGGATCCCCCCACCTCCAAAGACATGCACCTGGGGATAGGCCCCTCCCACCTCCAAAGACACACACCTGGTTATAGGCCTCTCCCACTTCCAAAAACATGCATATGGGGATAGGATAGGCCCCTCCGACTTCCAAAGACATGCACCTGGGGATAGGCGCCTCCCACCTCCAAAGACATGCACCTGGGGATAGGCCCCTCCCACCTCCAAAGACATGCACCTGGGGATAGGCACCTCCCACCTCCAAAGACACACACCTGGTTATAGGCCTCTCCCACTTCCAAAAACATGCATATGGGGATAGGATAGGCCCCTCCCACTTCCAAAGACATGCACCTGGGGATATGCCCCTCCCACTTCCAAAGACATGCACCTGGGGATAGGCCCCTCCCACTTCCAAAGACATGCACCTGGGGATAGGCACCTCCCACTTCCAAAGACATGCACCTGGGGATAGGCCTCTCCCACCTCCAAAGACATGCACCTGGGGATAGGCCCCTCCCACCTCCAAAGACATGCACCTGGGGATAGGCCCCTCCCACTTCCAAAGACATGCACCTGGGGATAGGCCCCTCCCACCTCCAAAGACATGCACCTGGGGATAGGCCCCTCCCACTTCCAAAGACATGCACCTGGGGATAGGCCCCTCCCACTTCCAAAGACATGCACCTGGGGATAGGCCTCTCCCACCTCCAAAGACATGCACCTGGGGATAGGCCCCTCCCACCTCCAAAGACAAGCACCTGGGGATAGGCCCCTCCCACCTCCAAAGACAAGCACCTGGGGATAGGTTCCTCCCACCTCCAAAGACAAGCACCTGGGGATAGGCCCCTCCCACCTCCAAAGACATGCACCTGGGGATAGGCCCCTCCCACCTCCAAAGACATGCACCTGTGGATAGGCCCCTCCCACCTCCAAAGACATGCACCTGGGGATAGGCCCCTCCCACTTCCAAAGACATGCACCTGTGGATAGGCCCCTCCCACCTCCAAAGACATGCACCTGGGGATAGGCCCCTCCCACCTCCAAAGACATGCACTCGGGGATAGGCCCCTCCCACCTCCAAAGACATGCACTCGGGGATAGGCCCCTCCCACCTCCAAAGACATGCACTCGGGGATAGGCCCCTCCCACCTCCAAAGACATGCACCTGGGGATAGGCCCCTCCCACCTCCAAAGACATGCACCTGGGGATAGGCCCCTCCCACCTCCAAAAACATGCATTTGGGGATAGGATAGGCCCCTCCCACCTCCAAAGACATGCACCTGGGGATAGGTGCCTCCCACCTCCAAAGACATGCACCAGGGGATAGAATAGGCCCCTCCCACCTCCAAAGACATGCACCTGGGGCCTCTCCCACTTCCAAAAACATGCAAATGGGGATAGGATAGGCCCCTCCCACCTCCAAAGACATGCACCTGGGGATAGGCGCCTCCCACCTCCAAAGACATGCACCTGGGGATAGGCCCCTCCCACCTCCAAAGACATGCACCTGGGGATAGGATCCCCCCACCTCCAAAGACATGCACCTGGGGATAGGCACCTCCCACCTCCAAAGACATGCACCTGGGGATAGGTGCCTCCCACCTCAAAAGACATGCACCTGGGGATAGGCCCCTCCCACCTCCAAAGACACACACCTGGTTATAGGCCTCTCCCACTTCCAAAAACATGCATATGGGGATAGGATAGGCCCCTCCCACTTCCAAAGACATGCACCTGGGGATAGGCGCCTCCCACCTCCAAAGACATGCACCTGGGGATAGGCCCCTCCCACCTCCAAAGACATGCACCTGGGGATAGGATCCCCCCACCTCCAAAGACATGCACCTGGGGATAGGCCCCTCCCACCTCCAAAGACACGCACCTGGGGATAGGATCCCCCCACCTCCAAAGACATGCACCTGGGGATAGGCACCTCCCACCTCCAAAGACACACACCTGGTTATAGGCCTCTCCCACTTCCAAAAACATGCATATGGGGATAGGATAGGCCCCTCCCACCTCCAACAACATGCACCTGGGGATAGGCCCCTCCCACCTCCAAAGACATGCACCTGGGGGTTGGCCCCTCCCACCTCCAAAGACATGCACCTGGGGATAGGCCCCTCCCACCTCCAAAGACATGCACCTGGGGATAGGCCCCTCCCACGTCCAAAGACAAGCACCTGGGGATAGGCCCCTCCCACGTCCAAAGACAAGCACCTGGGGATAGGCCCCTCCCACCTCCAAAGACATGCACCTGGGGATAGGCCCCTCCCACCTCCAAAGACATGCACCTGGGGATAGGCCCCTCCCACCTCCAAAGGCATGCACCTGGGGATAGGCCCCTCCCACCTCCAAAGACATGCACCTGGGGATAGGCCCCTCCCACCTCCAAAGACATGCACCTGGGGATAGGTTGATTGGCAACACTAAATGGTCCCTAGTGTGTGAATGTTGTCTGTGTTGGCCCTGTGATGAGGTGGCGACTTGTCCAGGGTGTACCCCACCTTCCTCCCAAATGCAGCTGAGTTAGGCTCCAGCACCCCCCCTGCCACTCCAAAAGGGACAAGCGGTAGAAAATGGGTGGATGGATGAATGAATTCAGAATGGGAATGGATAACCATCCTGATTCAGATGTGACTGTTTGATATTCCAGCTAAGTGTAAGTTTGTGACTTAACAATGGAGGCGAGGGCTCTGCTTGTCTTCAGCGTGAGAAGTGCAAGTAGAAGTAGAAACAATGTTGCAGCGACACTTGGATTGAAGGAGCATGATTCCATCTAATTGTCTTCTGGCCCCGCTGGTCGGATGTGATCTACAGAAAAAGTGGTGAGGAAGTGAAGCTGCGGCGTTGGCGTGCCAGCGGGGGATGGGAGGCAGCTGCCCTCTCATGGCGAGGAGTGACGGCGTGTGTGAGGTCAGCGCAGGACCACGTCCACACCTTTCCTCCTCACTCGCCCGAGCGGGAATATTACCTAAAATAACAACACAACTCGGCTTCTGACCCCGGGCGGATTTACGTCCGACCTCAGCGGTGCCTTCATTCCTTCGTGATGTGTGGGCGTGGGAGGGGGGGGGTTGTGGTCACCATCAATCTGTCCCATATGAGCGCGAGATGACATCACTCTTGCTGTGTTTGTGTCTTGGCATGTCAGCTATGCACAAGCATCCCTCTTTCTTCACCATAGGGCCAGGGTCCATGGTCGGGGCTCCCAGAGGGCCAACAATAAATCTGGGTTCCCCAGCTGGGGTCCGTATGGGCCGCGGCGGTACTCGCCATGGCCGCCGTGACCACGGTCTGGAGCAAACGGCTGAAGTCATGGAGACCTTTTTTAATGATGCTTGTATTTGTTTAAGGAACATATATATTATTAACATATATATTATTAACATATATATTATTAACATATATATTATTAACATATATATTATTAACATATATATTATTAACATATATATTATTAACATACAAAAGTATCATTTTAACACTGCCTGATTGCATTTGTCAGCAGTTTTTCACGAGTCCCTTCTTTAGTAGTGACTTGTTTTTGTAATCATCCTGACCTAAGCCTAGAGATTAATCTCTGGGGAGAAAATATGCTTTGGTATCATCTGACAAGCTTTATCCTGTTCAACTGGAAGTAAGTTAGTCATATATCATATCTAAGATGACACATTGGTTATATTTCAGTTACCAAGCTTGCATTTACATCACATCCCTCTTTGCACTCAACTAATAAATACAATCAAATATGAGGTGTAAAAAAAACATAACAGTTTAGCCATGCTAGCTGTGATGTATTAGTCAGAGTGATGGAAATCATCTGTTCCAGTGTTAAACTGCAACCATCATGGGACTTTTATTTACAAACCCCGTTTCCATATGAGTTGTTAAATGGTGTTAGATGTAAATATAAACAGAATACAATGATTTGCAAATCCTTTTCAAGCCATATTCAGTTGAATATGCTACAAAGACAACATATTTCATGTTCAAACTCATAAACTTTATTTGATTTTGCAAATAATAATTAACTTAGAATTTCATGGCTGCAACACTAGCCAAAGTAGTTGGGAAAGGGCATGTTCACCACTGTGTTACATCACCTTTTCTTTTAACAACACTCAATAAATGTTTGGGAACTGAGGAAACTAATTGTTGAAGCTTTGAAAGTGGAATTCTTTCCCATTCTTGTTTTATGTAGAGCTTCAGTCCTTCAACAGTCCGGGGTCTCCGTTGTCCTATTTTACGCTTCATAATGCACCACACATTTTCCATGGGAGACAGGTCTGGACTGCAGGCGGGCCAGGAAAGTACCTGCACTTTTTTTTTTACAAAGCCACACGGTTGTAACATGAGTTGAATGTGGCTTGGCATTGTCTTGCTGAAATAAGCAGGGGCGTCCATGATAACGTTGCTTGAATGGCAGCATATATTGCTCCAAAACCTGTATGGACCATTCAGCATTAATGGTGCCTTCACAGATATGTAAGTTACCCATGCCTTGGGCACTAATGCACCCCCATACAATCACACATGCTGGCTTTTACACTTTGCGCCTTATAACAGTCCGAATGGTTGTTTTCCTCTTTGTTCTCAAGGACACAAATGTCCACAGTTTCCAAAAACAATTTGAAATGTGGACTTGTCAGACCAAAGAACACTTTTCAACTTTGCATCAGTCCTTCTTAGATGATCTTGGGCCCAGAGAAGCCGGCGGCGTTTCTGGATGTTGTTGATAAATGGCTTTCGCTTTGCTTAGTAGAGCTTTAACTTGCACTTACAGATGTAGCGACCAACTGTATTTAGTGACAGTGGTTTTCTGAAGTGTTCCTGAGCTCATGTGGTGATATCCTTTAGAGATCGATGTCAGTTTTTGATACAGTGCCGTCTGAGGAATCGAAGGTCACGGTCATTCAATGTTGGTTTCCGGCCATGCCGCTTACGTGGAGTGATTTCTCCAGATTCTCTGAACCTTTTGATGATATTATGGAGCGTAGATGTTGAAATCCCTACATTTCTTGCAATGTCACTTTGAGAAAGGTTGTTCTTAAACTGTTTGACTATTTGCTCACACAGTTGTGGACAAAGGGGTGTACCTCGCCCCATCCTTTCTTGTGAAAGACTGAGCATTTTTTGGGAAGCTGTTTTTATAGCCAATCATGGCACCCACCTGTTCCCAATTAGCCTGCACACCTGTGGGATGTTCCAAATAAGTGTTTGAGGAGCATTCCTCAACTTTATCAGTATTTATTGCCACCTTTCCCAACTTCTTTGTCATGTGTTGCTGGCATCAAATTGTAAAGTTAATGATTATCAGTTTGAACATGAAATATGTTGTCTTTGTAGCATATTCAACTGAATATGGCTTGAAAAGGATTTGCAAATCATTGTATTCTGTTTATATTTACATCTAACACCATTTCACAACTCATATGGAAACGGGATTCGTACTGTACACACTCTTTCTACCCGCCATAGAGTG
Source organism: Nerophis ophidion (assembly GCF_033978795.1). Classification (NCBI taxonomy): domain Eukaryota; kingdom Metazoa; phylum Chordata; class Actinopteri; order Syngnathiformes; family Syngnathidae; genus Nerophis; species Nerophis ophidion. The sequence continues at coordinate 211,271 of NC_084639.1, read as the reverse complement.
TCTGCCCTGAGATGCATAGGTTGTGAGTTCAGTCATACCAAAGACTATAAAAATGGGAGCCATTACCTCCCTGCTTGGCACTCAGCATCAAGGCTTGGAATTGGGGGTTAAATCCCCAAAAATGATTCCCGGGCGTGGCACTGCTACTGCTCACTGCTCCCCTCACCTCCCAGGTGGTGAACAAGGGTGCTGGGTTGAATGCAGAGGATAATTTCACCACACCTGTGACGATCATTGGTACTTTAACTTTAACTTATACAGACAGAAAAGCCAGTAACCACTGCTAGTATCAGGGAAAATGACCTTTAAAAAACAATATTAGTAGTTTATCGTTACTTTACCAAAAAAGTAAGTTTGGAAAAATGTCAATCAAATAAATGTAAGTTATTTATTACCTAAAAAGACATTCACATATCTGGCATATGCGGCGGAGATGTTTCATGAGAGCAGAGTGCATCTGTGTGTGTGTTGCACCACCTCTGGTTTTTATAGCAGCTTGCAGTGTATGAGGCTGATTGATGTTGTCAGATCAGCTTTGCAGTTTTTTTCCTACATATTTTACATTTTCCAATATTCTGTGTGAAATAACTCTGTGCAAAAAAACAACAAAAAAGCATACAAATCCAGGATCGATTGCTTCAGCCTTAATTTACTGGAATTGAGTTTCGACTTTTAAGGCAACGGATATTTCTGCACTTAATTTTTTTTGCACTGACTTTTTATGCACTGAACGTTTTTAACACTGAAATTCAAAACACTGTTCTTTTGAACACACATTTTGCTCACAAATTGTATTCAGTGAAATAGCATAATTTGATGTTAACACAAAAAAAACAGTTGGAAAAAAATTGAGTGAAGACATTTTTTTACACAGAATTGATTGCTTGAGTCTTGACTTTTGAAGTTTCTGCATGGATTTTTTTTTTACCCCATCTTATTTACGCACTCATTCTTCTATACAATCACTTAATAAAGATTTTACTTGTTACACTCATTTTCATGTAATCATATCTACATTTAAAACAACACAACCTTAGCCAATACAACATAGTCTTTGTCTTAGTATTTGATCTATCAGTGAAGCATAAGAAACACAAAAGTTGACATAAAATAATATTTTATGGTTGTCCCAAAGACGACTTGTCCAGGGTGTACCCCGCCTTCCGCCCGATTGTAGCTGAGTTAGGCGCCAGCGCCCCCCGCGACCCCAAAAGGGAATAAGCGGTAGGAAATGGATGGATGGATGGATGGTTGTCCCAAAGATATCAGTGTGTAGAAGTAGTTTTTGAGCACATTTAACAGTATCGTGATATTAATAACTTTGATATCATGTGATTGAGATGTGTGTCTACATTGATGGAACAAGAGACACAATCGAAACTTGTGAGTTTGATTTTATGTAGCACTTTTTCTCTGGAGATGCAAGCACTTTTACTTGGTGAAAGGCGTGATGTAGATGTTGTATGAAACCACTGTGCTGTGGCACCGGGGGCCAGGAGGGCAATGTTGTATGAAACCACTGTGCTGTGGCACTGGGGGCCAAGAGGGCAATGTTGTATGAAACCACTGTGCTGTGGCACCGGGGGCCAAGAGGGCAATGTTGTATGAAACCACTGTGCTGTGGCACCGGGGGCCAGGAGGGCAATGTTGTATGAAACCACTGTGCTGTGGCACCGGGGGCCAGGAGGGCAATGTTGTATGAAACCACTGTGCTGTGGCACCGGGGGCCAGGAGGGCAATGTTGTATGAAACCACTGTGCTGTGGCACCGGGGGCCAAGAGGGCAATGTTGTATGAAACCACTGTGCTGTGGCACCGGGGGCCAGGAGGGCAATGTTGTATGAAACCACTGTGCTGTGGCACTGGGGGCCAGGAGGGCAATGTTGTATGAAACCACTGTGCTGTGGCACCGGGGGCCAGGAGGGCAATGTTGTATGAAACCACTGTGCTGTGGCACCGGGGGCCAAGAGGGCAATGTTGTATGAAACCACTGTGCTGTGGCACTGGGGGCCAGGAGGGCAATGTTGTATGAAACCACTGTGCTGTGGCACTGGGGGCCAGGAGGGCAATGTTGTATGAAACCACTGTGCTGTGGCACTGGGGGCCAGGAGGGCAATGTTGTATGAAACCACTGTGCTGTGGCACCGGGGGCCAGGAGGGCAATGTTGTATGAAACCACTGTGCTGTGGCACCGGGAGCCAGGAGGGCAATGTTGTATGAAACCACTGTGCTGTGGCACTGGGGGCCAGGAGGGCAATGTTGTATGAAACCACTGTGCTGTGGCACCGGGGGCCAGGAGGGCAATGTTGTATGAAACCACTGTGCTGTGGCACCGGGGGCCAGGAGGGCAATGTTGTATGAAACCACTGTGCTGTGGCACCGGGGGCCAGGAGGGCAATGTTGTATGAAACCACTGTGCTGTGGCACCGGGGGCCAGGAAGGCAATGTTGTATGAAACCACTGTGCTGTGGCACCGGGGGCCAGGAGGGCAATGTTGTATGAAACCACTGTGCTGTGGCACCGGGGGCCAGGAGGGTAAAGTGTCTTGCCCAAGGACACAACGGCGTTATTTAAGCCATCATTATCTGATATATCATCTGTCAGTGTGGAAGTGAACGTCTTTTCTTCAGGCGGTCGTCTTCACAAATCTCAATTGGGACAAAACCACAGAAAAGTTCCAGTATCATGCAGGGTCACCATTCTGACTTTCACCAGGTCGTCCATAGTCCACCTTTGCTGTTCCTTAGCCATTTTATGTCTGTTTGTTACTGAGGGCTTCCATTGAGCTCACAGACGCTGACTCCAGTTTTCTTCATCATTTTCTCTTTTGAAGACTTATTTCTTGAAGTTCTCTGATGTTGTCCTCGGTCTACCAGCATGCTTGCCCTTGTTGCCTGTGCTCGCTTCACATTTGACTGAACAACCGACATCTCTTGCAACATTTGACCTTCTTTTCTGATAATCCTCTCCTTTGTTTCAGTTGACATCTTTTCGTGGTGCAGCCATGATTCATGTCAGTCCACCTGCTGCAACAGCTCTCCACTCCTTTGTAACTGCAGACTAATGGAACAAATGATCTGATGCGGGTGTTAGCTTTGAAAATTAAAATTCACATTGTGATTGCATCATTTATCACTAACAAATAAACTATTATTGACTACTCCAATTTAATCATCAATTGACTTATCAGTCAATCAGTCAATCAAAGTTTAACTTGCACCGCTGTCACTCCTGTTGTGTCGGCTGCGCCTTGTGTGGTTGAAAGTTGTGTTGTGTGACTTGTATTTATTGTGGCCTTTGCAGTCGTGCTGTAGTTGGAAGTCCTGATATTGAACCGCCCGGCAGCGGAGGAGGAGAGACCCAGTCGGAGATACAGAGTTCTCAGACGCTTTCTTAACTCGCGCTAACACACTCAGGGAGTTAAAACACACAAACTCTCACAGGATTTGTTCACTAGTCTGCCACTCTCGCGCACGCCACACACCACAGCGATATCACACTGTTGTCTTGTGGCGTTTGGGTTTGTTGTAACCTTGAAAATATCCGGGGAAAATAGACTTAAACACCTTTGTTATAGAAACTTCATACAAAGTCTGCTGTTCTTAAGTCGTTTCCACTTTTTCTGGTTTCAATAAAATCGATTGATTTCCTTTTTAAAAGATCTGGGATGGATACCCATCTCTTGGAAGGTGGACTTGCCGAGCACAGGTCAATATACTTGAGATCTAGGACCGTAGATCCTTACATGGATGCATCCATCAATCGATTTGCAACATTTTTGAAGACGTTTGTTGGAGCCATGATTCATGTCAGTCCACCTGCTGCAACAGCTCTCCACTCCTTTGTAACTGCAGACTAATGGAACAAATGATCTGATGCGGGTGTTAGCTTTGAAAATTAAAATTCGCAAGGTGGTTGCATCATTTTTCACTAACAAATAAACTATTATTGTCTACTCCAATTTAATCATCAATTGACTTATCCTTCAATCAGTCAATCAATCAATCAAAGTTTAACTTGCACCGCTGTCACTCCTGTTGTGTCGGCTGCGTCTTGTGTGGTTGAAAGTTGTGTTGCGACTTCATTGCTTTCGTCCTATCCAAGCACAGGTCAATATACTTGAGATCTAGGACCGTAGATCCTTACATGGATGCATCGAACGATCGATTTGCAACATTTTTGAAGAAGTTTGTTGGAGCCATGATTCATGTCAATCCACCTGCTGCAACAGCTCTCCAAGGTGCGGACATATTTCATCTGATGCAGGTGTTAGCTTTGGGAATTAAAATTTACAAGGTGATTCAATCAATTTTCAATTTAGGAGTAAACTACCACGGACTACCACAATGTTGTTCTCCATTTGTTTTCATGTTTTTTTGAGACTTGGCAGCTCAGTGATATTTGAAGCATATTTGCTAGATGAACTGTTGTAATTGCTGCTGGGAGAAGGAATTACTGATGGAAGGACTTATGATCTGTGGACTGCGATGACACGTTGGTATGATGACCTCATACCGACACACACATGGACACCATAATATTGTGTGTGTGTGTGTGTGTGTGTGTACGTAAATACCATTTACTGGCTGTGAATCTAAAGAAGCCACTAATGAACTGTTATTGACTCATGGTGTGTGTGTGTGTGTGTGTGTGTGTGTGTGTGTGTGTGTGTGTGTGTGTGTGTGTGTGTGTGTGTGTGTGTGTGTGTGTGTGTTTTTAAACGTTGCTTTTGAAGAGATCCAATTCAAAAGAACTATCTGGCGTATTATTGAGATGATGTCATGGCGTTGAATACTGGAGGACGGCAAGCGTTGGAGAGTGACCAGCGGCAGGAAGTGGACATAAATGTGGCAGATTAAAGACTTTGTGTGTGGTAGAGAAGGAAGGAGCGGACTTTCTGCTTCAAGCCTGTGAGGCTGGAAGAGAAGAGCGTTCTTAAGTTGTGGTCCTCACAGGATGCGTTCAGGCACACTGGTGAGTGTCGGCCATCTGCCACCTCAAACGTTTTGTATCAAACAAAAAAAAGGAAAATAGTGCGCCAGCATCAGTGCCAGTCTGGAGTTTGTTTTCCACAGAGGACTTTATTGAGGAATGATGTGTGTGACTGACACGTGTTGCGTCTATTTTCTTTCTTTTTGGTGGCGCTCAGCACACTAAATCTTGAACCTAGTTTGAGTGTGCAAGAAGACTGCAAAACCTCTCCTTGGAGGTTACTTTGTATCTTTATAGCAAAAGAAAACTGCATTTTTTGCATTGGAATTTTGCAAACTGCTTTTTTTTGCATCAAATTATGCTGATAATTTAATTGAATATGTTAAATATATCATCCATTTATCCATTTTCTACCGCGTATTCCCTTTATTTAATTGGATTTATTTAATAATACATAATTTTATTTTAAAAAATCTGTTTGTCATTGTTTTAAAATTCAGTCTTTTAGAAGTTGAATGTATAAAAATGAATTGCAGAGAAATCCGAGTTAGGATTGAATGTTTCAGTTTTAATTTACTGGAATTGAATCCTGGCAACAAATATTTCAGCACTAAATGTTTTACACTGATTTTTTTTTAATGAATGAATGTTGAAACATTAAAACACTAATTAACCAAACTGATTTTTATCACACATTTTGCACACATTTGTTTTCAATGAAATTGTCAACATAATTTGATTCAGTTCACCAAAAAATACTGTTTTTCGTGTTAAAAAAAAATCTGTATACAAAAATTCAATGCAGAAAAATCTGAGATGATCGATTGCTTCCGTCTAAATTTTCCAAGATTGAGTCTTGACTTTTGAAGCAAAGTATATTTTGGCACTGATGTTTTTTTACACTGAATTTTTATGCACTGATGTTTTTTTTTTTTTTTATATAATCTGAATTTTGAAACACTGTATTTTGACAAACTAAATTGTCCTCACACATTTTTATCCAGTGAATTTGTTAGCATAATTCAATGTAAAAAATAAAACCTTTAAAATCGGTGTGGAAAAAACTGGGACAGGATGGATTTCTTTGGTCCTAATTCATGGGAATTAAGGCTTGACTTTTGTAGAAAAATTACCGTGCTGATTTTTTTCTGCGCTGAATTTTTTTTTTTTTCACAAAATTTTCATGCACAGACTTTTTATTTTTACAATCTTTTTTTTTTTTTTTTACACACTGAATTTTCAAACACTTTATTTTGATATGCTGGATTTTCAAACACACATTTTTATTGAATGAAAATGTCAGCATCATTTCATGTAGAAAAAAATAACTCCACAAAATTCCAAAGCAAAAAATTCAGTTACATAATAAATTCAGTGTAAAAAAAAAAAGAATAAAAATAAAAGTTTTTGGGATAATCACAAATAAACCTCCTTTGACCCTCGAGTGACGTCAGAGTAAAATGCATGATTGATTTTAACAAAAGAAAGCTCATGACAGTGTAATGCGAGCACCAACATGCACGGACTAGACATGCAATGATAAACAATAATAATGATAACAGCGATAAAACTCCCAACAACTAGTGTTACTGTTTTAAATGAAAATGATCAAAAAACATTTGTCATTTTCCAATCTAAACTTATATAAACACATTGCTGTCGAACTACAGTTTGTTATTCAAATGTGCACATTGACAGAAATGTTGAAATGTAATATTTATTCTACACAAAACATAGGAAAACAATAATAAAACTTCACAGAAGATGAGATAACTACTGGTAATGACTGTCTTGGAATGGCCAAAGGTATAGATGTGTGTGTCCAAATGTTCTCACGGATTTATTACCATCTTTGCAAACTGGGCAACATTTGCTGTGGTCTGGAACAACATCGCACACAAACAACTATGAGAAATGCAGCCAATATTACATACAGATAATGTGTCATGAGACATGCAAATATAAATGGAATACACAGAGGACATAAGTAAAGGACATTAAAAATGTAACTACAAACGAGGCATAATGATGCTATGTGAACATACAGCTAGGGTTACTGGTTCAATCCCCACCTTCTGCCATCCTAGTCACGTCCGTTGTGTCCTTGGGCAAGACACTTCACCCTTGCTCCTGATGTGTCCTGGTGAACGCCTTGCTTGGCAGCTCCCACACCATCAGTGTGTGAATGTGTGTGTGAATGTGGAAATACTGTCAAAGCGCATCGGGCTCCTTAAAAAGGGCTAGAAAAGTGCTATACAAGTACAACCCATTTACCATTTTAGCATGGATTAGCTTGCAGTCATGCACTGACCAAATATGCCTGATTAGCACTCCACACAAGTCAATAACATCAACAAAGCTCACCTTTGTGCGTTTAAGCCCAGTATACAAGGTTTGGTGGACAAAATGAGACAAAGAAGGAGTGGCATCAAACAGTTCTTTCTGTGGCAGCGTCGGAGAAAGTTGTACATGTAAACAAACTGCGGTGAGTTCAGAGACTGTAGTAATTAGGACAAAACAGCGCTTGCCTAACCTTCTCATTAGTGAAGCATGTTTAATATAAACAATGGGATTCATAACAATTAGGAAGGTGTGTGTCCTCCCACAGAAACAATAGGAAAACAAACAACATTTTTACTGCATCTTTTTCCATTTTCATACATTTTTGAGAAAGATCGAGGGAGCGATAACGATTTCTATATTCAGAAGAAAACGAGGCCGAAGTGTTTTTTGCGATGCGTTCAGGAGCTGCTGAACAGAGTAGGACGCCACAATGCCCGCCAGAAATGATAGATAACAATAATAGAGTTTATTCACCATGCACTTTTCATTTATACAACTAATAAATGTGAAGCAACATTTCAAACAATAACAACTTAGCCTTTAAAAGAGATAAAATACTAAGACTATCAGTTAGCATAACAACACCAAACATGCAAAATAGTGGCTTTTCTAACATTTTAGTTTCAAAAAAATGAGTTGGTGAAAATATGTTCAGTGTGTTTGAAAGTTGTTTTTGAGCACAATCAACAAAAATACTGCCATAATATTCACTTTGCTAATATTGTTCACAATAACCAAGATAAAACAATTTTGCAATGTCCTTCAATCCAGAATATTAGTTTTATGTTGCAGCGCTAAAACATATTTATTTATTTTCACATGTTTGAGTTTAATAGTTTAAGAATGCTGTGGCGGAGGATGGAAGTATTGTCCTCGGAAACAAAAGGCAGGAATGTGAGTCATTGCGTCATCACACATGTTGACAACAACAACAAAACATGTTCTCTAATTCTCTCTGCGGGGGGAGGGGGGGACTTCACTTTTATTCCAACAACACAACCATACACTACTTGTAACTTCTTGTAACTTGTAGCATCTCTTCTCTCCAACTGCCCATCAACACACCTGGTCAGCAGCTGTCAATCATTGTGGGGCGTGGTCACGTTAGCAAGAAATGTTTCAGCAAGTCTGACTGGTCTCTGTTCAGGAGCAGGTAGCACCTGACTGTTTGTCTTAGATGTTTAGGTAGCACCTGACTGTTTGTCTTAGATGTTTAGGTAGCAGCTGACTGTTTGTCTTAGATGTTTAGGTAGCACCTGACTTTGTCTTAGATGTTTAAGTAGCACCTGACTGTTTGTCTTAGATGTTTAGGTAGCACCTGACCGTTTGTCTTTGATGTTTAGGTAGCACCTGACTGTTTGTCTTAGATGTTTAGGTAGCACCTGACTCTTTGTTTTTGATGTTTAGGTAGCACCTGACTGTTTGTCTTAGATGTTTAGGTAGCACCTGACTTTGTCTTAGATGTTTAGGTAGCACCTGACTCTTTGTCTTAGATGTTTAGGTAGCACCTGACTCTTTGTCTTAGATGTTTAGGTAGCACCTGACTGTTTGTCTTAGATGTTTAGGTAGCACCTGACTGGTTGTCTTAGATGTTTAAGTAGCACCTGACTGTTTGTCTTAGATGTTTAGGTAGCACCTGACTGTTTGTCTTAGATGTTTAAGTAGCACCTGACTGTTTGTCTTAGATGTTTAGGTAGCACCTGACTTTGTCTTAGATGTTTAAGTAGCACCTGACTGTTTGTCTTAGATGTTTAGGTAGCACCTGACCGTTTGTCTTTGATGTTTAGGTAGCACCTGACTGTTTGTCTTAGATGTTTAGGTAGCACCTGACTCTTTGTTTTTGATGTTTAGGTAGCACCTGACTGTTTGTCTTAGATGTTTAGGTAGCACCTGACTTTGTCTTAGATGTTTAGGTAGCACCTGACTCTTTGTCTTAGATGTTTAGGTAGCACCTGACTCTTTGTCTTAGATGTTTAGGTAGCACCTGACTGTTTGTCTTAGATGTTTAGGTAGCACCTGACTGTTTGTCTTAGATGTTTAGGTAGCACCTGACTTTGTCTTAGATGTTTAGGTAGCACCTGACTCTTTGTCTTAGATGTTTAGGTAGCACCTGACTGTTTGTCTTAGATGTTTAGGTAGCACCTGACTGTTTGTCTTAGATGTTTAGGTAGCACCTGACTTTGTCTTAGATGTTTAGGTAGCACCTGACTGTTTGTCTTAGATGTTTAGGTAGCACCTGACTTTGTCTTAGATGTTTAGGTAGCACCTGACTGTTTGTCTTAGATGTTTAGGGCGCACCTGACTGTTTGTCTTAGATGTTTAGGTAGCACCTGACTTTGTCTTAGATGTTTAGGTAGCACCTGACTGTTTGTCTTAGATGTTTAGGGCGCACCTGACTGTTTGTCTTAGATATTTAGGTAGCACCTGACTTTGTCTTAGATGTTTAGGTAGCACCTGACCGTTTATCTTAGATGTTTAGGTAGCACCTTACTGTTTGTCTTAGATGTTTAAATAGCACCTGATTGTTTGTCTTAGATGTTTAGGTAGCACCTGACTCTTTGTCTTAGATGTTTAGGTAGCACCTGACTGTTTGTCTTAGATGTTTAGGTAGCACCTGACTGTTTGTCTTAGATGTTTAGGTAGCACCTGACTGTCTTAGATGTTTAGGTAGCACCTGACTGTTTGTCTTAGATGTTTAGGTAGCACCTGACTGTCTTCGATGTTTAGGTAGCACCTGACTGTTTGTCTTAGATGTTTAGGTAGCACCTGACTGTTTGTCTTAGATGTTTAGGTAGCACCTGACTGTTTGTCTTAGATGTTTAGGTAGCACCTGACTGTTTGTCTTAGATGTTTAGGTAGCACCTGACTGTTTGTCTTAGATGTTTAGGTAGCACCTGACTGTTTGTCTTAGATGTTTAGGTAGCACCTGACTGTTTGTCCTAGATGTTTAGGTAGCACCTGACTGTTTGTCTTAGATGTTTAGGTAGCACCTGACTGTTTGTCTCAGATGTTTAGGTAGCACCTGACTCTTTGTCTTAGATGTTTAGGTAGCACCTGACTGTTTGTCTTAGATGTTTAGGTAGCACCTGACCGTTTATCTTAGATGTTTAGGTAGCACCTTACTGTTTGTCTTAGATGTTTAAATAGCACCTGACTGTTTGTCTTAGATGTTTAGGTAGCACCTGACTCTTTGTCTTAGATGTTTAGGTAGCACCTGACTGTTTGTCTTAGATGTTTAGGTAGCACCTGACTGTCTTAGATGTTTAGGTAGCACCTGACTGTTTGCCTTAGAGGTTTAGGTATAACCTGACTGTTTGTCTTAGATGTTTAGGTAGCACCTGACTCTTTGTCTTTGATGTTTATGTAGCACCTGACTGTCTTAGATGTTTAGGTAGCACCTGACTCTTTGTCTTTGATGTTTAGGTAGCACCTGACTGTTTGTCTTAGATGTTTAGGTAGCACCTGACGACTGTCTTAGATGTTTAAGTAGCACCTGACTCTTTGTCTTTGATGTTTAGGTAGCACCTGACTGTCTTAGATGTTTAGGTAGCACCTGACTCTTAGATGTTTATGTAGCACCTGACTCTTTGTCTTTGATGTTTAGGTAGCACCTGACTGTCTTAGATGTTTAGGTAGCACCTGACTCTTAGATGTTTATGTAGCACCTGACTGTCTTAGATGTTTAGGTAGCACCTGACTCTTAGATGTTTATGTAGCACCTGACTCTTTGTCTTTGATGTTTAGGTAGCACCTGACTGTTTGTCTTAGATGTTTAGGTAGCACCTGACTGTTTGTCTTAGATGTTTAGGTAGCACCTGACTGTCTGGTTTGTCTTACAAGATGTTTTGTCTCTCATCCCAGTAGGCTACTTCGCTTCATGATCTTAGACTTAGGTTGGTCACATCTAGTCTTAGACTTAGGTTGGTCATATCTAGTCTTAGACTTAGTTTGGTCATATCTAGTCTTAGACTCAGATTGGTCACATCTAGTCTTAGACTTAGGTTGGTCACATCTTGTCTTAGACTTAGGTTGGTCACATCTAGTCTTACACTTAAATTGTTACATCTGGTCTTAGACCTAGGTTGGTCGGCTTTAGTCTTAGACTTAGATTGGTTACATGTAGTCATGGACTCAGAATGGTTACATGTAGTCATAGACTCAGAATGGTCACATCTAGTCATAGACTCAGAATGGTCACATCTAGTCTTAGACTTAGATTGGTCACATCTAGTCTTAGACTTAGGTTGGTCACATCTAGTAATCGACTTAAATTGTCGCATCTGGTCTTAGACCTAGGTTTGTCAGCTCTAGTCTTAGACTTAGATTGGTCTCATCTTGTCTGAGACTTGGTTTGGTTGATCTAGTCTTGGACTTAGATGGGTTGGATCCGGGCTTGGACTTAGATAGGTCGGATTTAGATTGGTCAGATCTAGTCTAGTGGCTGGTGCCAAAACCCCAAATGTTTATACTCTCAATGAAGGTAGTACGGTATAACGGTATTAATGTAGTCTGTGGTAGTAATGAATCAAAAACAGTACTATACTCCTGTTTAAAAAGTACTGGTTCCCCATTTTTTTCTTAATCAAAGCCGCGGGTCGCATGACTTGTTGGTACCTCTCAGCTGCTTCGGGAGTCCTACAAATGAGCCATGCTCTGTAGTACTCCTTCTTTAGCTTGACGACCCCCTTTAACTCTGGTGTCCACCACTGGGTTCTGGGGTCACTGCAACTCAGGCACCAACCGCCTTGCGACCACAGGTTACTGCAACTCAGGCACCAACCGCCTTGCGACCACAGGTCACTGCAACTCAGGCACCAACCACCTTGCGACCACAGGTTACTGCAACTCAGGCACCAACCGCCTTGCGACCACAGGTCACTGCAACTCAGGCACCAACCGCCTTGCGACCACAGGTCACTGCAACTCAGGCACCAACCACCTTGCGACCACAGGTTACTGCAACTCAGGCACCAACCGCCTTGCGACCACAGGTTACTGCAACTCAGGCACCAACCGCCTTGCGACCACAGGTCACTGCAACTCAGGCACCAACCGCCTTGCGACCACAGGTTACTGCAACTCAGGCACCAACCGCCTTGCGACCACAGGTTACTGCAACTCAGGCACCAACCGCCTTGCGACCACAGGTCACTGCAACTCAGGCACCAACCACCTTGCGACCACAGGTTACTGCAACTCAGGCACCAACCGCCTTGCGACCACAGGTTACTGCAACTCAGGCACCAACCGCCTTGCGACCACAGGTCACTGCAACTCAGGCACCAACCGCCTTGCGACCACAGGTTACTGCAACTCAGGCACCAACCGCCTTGCGACCACAGGTCACTGCAACTCAGGCACCAACCACCTTGCGACCACAGGTCACTGCAACTCAGGCACCAACCGCCTTGCGACCACAGGTTACTGCAACTCAGGCACCAACCGCCTTGCGACCACAGGTTACTGCAACTCAGGCACCAACCACCTTGCGACCACAGGTCACTGCAACTCAGGCACCAACCACCTTGCGACCACAGGTCACTGCAACTCAGGCACCAACCGCCTTGCGACCACAGGTTACTGCAACTCAGGCACCAACCGCCTTGCGACCACAGGTTACTGCAACTCAGGCACCAACCACCTTGCGACCACAGGTTACTGCAACTCAGGCACCAACCGCCTTGCGACCACAGGTTACTGCAACTCAGGCACCAACCGCCTTGCGACCACAGGTCACTGCAACTCAGGCACCAACCGCCTTGCGACCACCGCTCTAATCAACAGCAGCAACAATGGAGTATGGAACACGGCCTGTTCGGACTCAATGTCCCCCACTTCTTTTGGAATGCAGTAGAAGCTCTGCCGGATGTGTGAGTTTAAGGTCTGGCAGACGGGAGCCTCTACCATACCCTCACTAAACGTTTGGGCCTGCCAGGTCTCTCTGGCATCCTCGCCCGCCACCCACCACCAGGTGGTGATTGGTGGCCAGCTCAGCCCCTCTCTTCTCTTCTTCCGAGTGTCCAAGACATGCGGTCCTATATCTGATGACAGGACTACAAAGTATTTCATCGACCTACGGCCAAGTGTGACCTGGTGCCACACTGATGCTTGACCACGGTGTTTGTTATGGACAAACCGACACTGGCACACAACTCCAATACCACAACACCACTCTGGTTCAGATCGGGGAGGCCGTTCCTCCCAATCCCGTCCCTCCAGATTTCGCCGTTCTTCCAACGTGAAGTCAGCCAGTGGAACAACGGAGTCCCTGGAGGATTACGCCTTGCAGCACTCCTCCCAGGGTCCCCAAGAAGGCCGGGTACCCCGAACTGCCATATGGTGCATATTCACACAAACCACAGCCAGAGTCTTTCACCCGACTTGATAACCCAGTAGTTCATCAGGGATGACTCCAACACACATTTGCCAATCCCTCTTGGCAACTCCAGCACGGAGCACAGTCCAACCCCTCCCAAAGAGTTGGGTTCCAGAGCCTATGCTGTGTGTTAGACGGTATCTCTCAGGGTCAATCCTCACCAGAGAGACGACCTTCCATGTCCTGACATCAGATTCGGACCGCTACCCAGCACCGGATACACCCGCTGGTGGTTGGTCTGTGGGGCTCTGTGGAGGAAGTCCTGGCCACCGGGTGCTTGCTGATCAGCCCCTGCCCTGGGTCTGGTTTCACTCCAGGACCCTGGTATCCTCTGCCCGCTCAAGGTGCTGTTCCTGGATCGTCTTTTTTTCTTCATGAAGTCTTCTAAATCGCTCGGATTGGACCAGTTTGCCTTGGGAAACTACCTGGGCATGTTGCCCCCGGCAACGTAACTTCTCGGACCATCTGGGTTCTCCAAGTCCACCTCTTCCACCGCGTAAATAGATAAATGCTTTGAATGTTTTTAAAGCAAGAGAGTAAAACAAAAAAAAGTGTTTTATTGGGAATTTGTTGCTTCAACGGATGCACATTTGAATGCAGACGTGCTTCCCTCAGAAATGTGCTGCAGGTACAACGTGTGCACATAAAGTTGAGGTCTGGAACACACGCTCACTTCTTCATCCAAGAGCTCCATGTTCTGAAACATTGGCCTCGTCTCAGTCCAGCAAATCAAACATCAAACATCAACAATCAATTGAACAGTGAAGTGAAACAACAATCTCGATAAGGTCATCCTCGGGTTGCCAACCTTGCTTCTCACTCGTCGCCTCGCTCTGCTTGTGCAGATTTAAAGCAAGCAAAACCAGGTGCACGACTGGAAGGACACACGGCCACAACATTAGGGACACCTGCACGGTTCTGTTATCACTCACCTTGTTGGTGGTGATGGTTTTTATGACCCTAAGTTTAAAAAGGAAGAACTGTTCCCCTCTCTATGCGTCTACATCACAGGTGTCAGAGTGCTTTTCACCGAGGGCCACATGGCAGTTATGTTTGGCCCCAGTCAATACTATTATTACACCATTTTTTAATGTAGATTTTAAAAAAAAAGAAAAATGTCAAAAAATATGGTGAATTGCAATACTTTTACCTAAAAATGTAGTGTATATTACTGTAAATGTAGTGTATATTACTGTAAATGTGGTGCACATTACTGTAAATGTAGTGTGCTTTACTGTAAATGTAGTGTATATTACTGTAAATGTGGTGTATATTACTGTAAATGTAGTGTGCTTTACTGTAAATGTAGTGTGTATTACTGTAAATGTAGTGTATATTACTGTAAATGTAGTGTGCTTTACTGTAAATGTAGTGTATATTACTGTAAATGTAGTGTGCTTTACTGTAAATGTAGTGTATATTACTGTAAATGTAGTGTATATTACTGTAAATGTAGTGTGCTTTACTGTAAATGTAGTGTATATTACTGTAAATGTAGTGTGCTTTACTGTAAATGTAGTGTATATTACTGTAAATGTAGTGTATATTACTGTAAATGTAGTGTGCTTTACTGTAAATGTAGTGTATATTACTGTAAATGTAGTGTATATTACTGTAAATGTAGTGTGCATTACTGTAAATGTAGTGTATATTACTGTAAATGTAGTGTATTACTGTAAATGTAGTGTGTATTACTGTAAATATAGTGCATATTACTGTAAATATAGTGTGTATTACTGTAAATGTAGTGCGTTATACTGTAAATGTAGTGTATATTACTGTAAATGTAGTGTATATTACTGTAAATGTAGTGTGCATTACTGTGAATGTAGTGTGCATTACTGTGAATGTAGTGTATATTACTGTGAATGTAGTGTATATTACTGTGAATGTAGTGTATATTACTGTAAATGTAGTGTATATTACTGTAAATGTAGTGTATATTACTGTAAATGTAGTGTATATTACTGTAAATGTAGTGTATATTACTGTAAATGTAGTGTATATTACTGTAAATGCAGTGTGCATTACTGTAAATGTAGTGTATATTACTGTAAATGTAGTGTGCATTACTGTAAATGTAGTGTATATTACTGTAAATGTAGTGTGTATTGCTGTAACTGTAGTGCGTATTACTGTAAATATAGTGTGTATTACTGTAAATGTAGTGTATTACTGTAAATGTAGTGTATATTACTGTAAATGTAGTGTATATTACTGTAAATGTAGTGCGTATTACTGTAAATGTAGTGCATATTACTGTAAATGTAGTGTATATTACTGTAAATGTAGTGTATATTACTGTAAATGTAGTGTGTATTACTGTAACTGTAGTGTATATTACTGTAAATGTAGTGTGCATTACTGTGAATGTAGTGTGCATTACTGTGAATGTAGTGTATATTACTGTGAATGTAGTGTATATTACTGTAAATTTTGTGTATATTACTGTAAATGTAGTGTATATTACTGTAAATGTAGTGTGCTATACTGTAAATGTAGTGTATATTACTGTAAATGTAGTGTATATTACTGTAAATGTAGTGTGTATTACTGTAAACGTAGTGTATATTACTGTAAATGTAGTGTGCATTACTGTAAATGTAGTGTGTATTACTGTAAATGTAGTGTGTATTGCTGTAACTGTAGTGTGTATTACTGTAAATATAGTGTGTATTACTGTAAATGTAGTGTATTACTGTAAATGTAGTGTATATTACTGTAAATGTAGTGTATATTACTGTAAATGTAGTGTGTATTACTGTAAATGTAGTGTGCGTATTACTGTAAATGTAGTGCATATTACTGTAAATGTAGTGTATATTACTGTAAATGTAGTGTATATTACTGTAAATGTAGTGTATATTACTGTAAATGTAGTGTATATTACTGTAAATGTAGTGTGTGTTACTGTAAATGTAGTGTGTGTTACTGTAAATGTAGTGTATATTACTGTAAATGTAATGTATATTACTGTAAATGTAGTGTGTATTACTGTAAATGTAGTGTGCATTACTGTAAATGTAGTGTGCATTACTGTAAATGTAGTGTGCATTACTGTAAATGTAGTGTGCATTACTGTAAATGTAGTGTATTACTGTAAATGTAGTGTATATTACTGTAAATGTAGTGTATATTACTGTAAATGTAGTGTGTATTACTGTAAATGTGGTGTGCGTATTACTGTAAATGTAGTGCATACTACTGTAAATGTCGTGTATATTACTGTAAATGTAGTGTATATTACTGTAAATGTAGTGTATATTACTGTAAATGTAGTGTGCGTTACTGTAAATGTAGTGTGTGTTACTGTAAATGTAGTGTATATTACTGTAAATGTAGTGTGTATTACTGTAAATGTAGTGTGTATTACTGTAAATATAGTGTGTATTACTGTAAATGTAGTGTGCGTATTACTGTAAATGTAGTGCATATTACTGTAAATGTAGTGTGTATTACTGTAAATGTAGTGTGCGTATTACTGTAAATGTAGTGCATATTACTGTAAATGTAGTGTATATTACTGTAAATGTAGTGTATATTACTGTAAATGTAGTGTGTATTACTGTAACTGTAGTGCGCATTACTGTAAATATAGTGTGTATTACTGTAAATGTAGTGTGTGTTACTGTAAATGTAGTGTGTATTACTGTAAATGTAGTGTATATTACTGTAAATGTAGTGTATATTACTGTAAATGTAGTGTGTATTACTGTAAATGTAGTGTGCATTACTGTAAATGTAGTGTGTATTACTGTAAATGTAGTGTGCATTACTGTGAATACAGTGCGTATTACTGTAAATGTAGTGCGTGTTACTGTAAATGTAGTGCGTGTTACAGTAAATGTAGTGTACATTACTGTAAATGTAGTGTATATTACTGTAAATGTAGTGTATATTACTGTAAATGTAGTGTACATTGCTGTAAATGTAGTGTATATTACTGTAAATGTAGTGTATATTACTGTAAATGTAGTGTATATTACTGTAAATGTAGTGTACATTACTGTGAATGTAGTGTATATTACTGTAAATGTAGTGTACATTACTGTAAATGTAGTGTATATTACTGTAAATGTAGTGTATATTACTGTAGGTTGGAAAACAGTCCTGCTGTTTTTAATGTAAAATTGACATTTGTTTTTTTACTGTAAATAAAAAAAAAACTGCAATTTTACAGTCACATTTTGGCACCTGAGCTGCCAGTTTGTTTGTTTGTTTAACTGCAAATTAACAACTGTAGATTTTCGTTGTATTACTGTAAATGTAGTATTACTGTAAATGTATTTTTACTGTAAATGTAGTATTACTGTAAATGTATTTTTACTGTAAATGTAGTATTACTGTAAATGTATTTTTACTGTAAATGTAGTATTACTGTAAATGCCCAAATGTCGTGACATCTATTACTACTTTTACATTCCACAATTTGATGGATAATTTGCTTTATAACATTATTAGTATTTATTTTGTATTCAAAACATGTTTTGAATGTTTGATCATCTACTTTTGCATAATTAAACAATATTTAAGTTGACATAATTTGTGTTTACATGGACTACATATATTTTTTCCTCCTACAATAGAAAGAAAAAATACATTTAGTAAGAAAAGTTACAGTATTTTATTGATACATATTATTTCCAAGCTTTCCAGGGCCAAATGAAGTGTGGCCCCCGGACCTTGAGTTTGACACCAGTAGTCTACATGGAGCTTTGATTCTAGAAGACTTTGTACGTCACATTGATGGATCAATGCAGAAGCAGATGCACATGCCTTTTGTTTAGACTGAGCTTTCAGCCGGAAATAGAAGTGCCGTTCCGCCTTTTAGCCATCCACAGCGTTTCTACTCATGTAGATTCATAATTCATTACTCCAGGCAACGTTTGTAAGTTTTACAATATAACTAAAACAATTCTTACTTACTAAAGTCCGTGTGTGATGTGTTTTTATGCATATTTGTACCTGCTATTGTAATGTAATCAAGTTATCATCGTTAGCATTAGCTAATGTGCTAACACATTTCCGAGTGTATGTGTTAGTAATGTTAACCTACAATGGGATTATTTTTGTATTGTTTCACTTTCACAAATTCCTCAGAAAATTCCCCATAACGTCAGCGTGAAGTTATTTAGTCAGTTTAGCTGATCGGAGAGCTAGCTTGCGCAGCTACTCGTTCTATGACAATAACTTCTGTTTTGTTTGATCAGCCGTTTTACTGCCGTGTTGCAAACAGCGTTTGGAAACAACTGAAGTGTATAAATCAACATTTAAAGAATATTTCTGTGTAAATAACTCATTTCACAACTGCTTATAGTCCGGTGCAGCTAATGTATGGAAACATTTTTTTTTCTTCTAAAATGTATTAGTTGGGCCTGATATGCTGGTGCACTCTGTAGTCTGCAAAATACTGTCTTATCATTTGTCTATAACATAGTTATAAGTACACCTCTGCATAACATTGTGTCCTCAACATTTAAGAAATCTAAAGAAATTAAAGCTGCTAGCAATGATGGACGGGACCGCTTTGGCTACTATTAGCAAACACATAGACTTACCAGCTCAGCGTAATATCTTAAGATCGACACACTCTCTCGTCGCAACTCGGCCCTGATGGTCGACACCTAAAGTTTACAATTAGTTGTAAAATGTTGGAAGGTTGTTTTTATGATACGCAGGCAAACAACAACTTTAAAACATAGCGGCTTAGCTACGGCACCTGGCAGCCATCTTGGTATAGACGATCACAGCCCCTCCCTGACGAATGTTGGTGCGTGCGCACCAGCAGCAGACGGCACGGGGAAAAAAATGAAAAAGAAAACGTCTCCTTCACTGTGTCTGCGCACGGCGGTCATCTTTGAAATGGTTTTCAGCACAGCGGTTCTTTGAAGGCTGATGAAATCAAAACCGTAGCAGTAATTAAAACTCTATCATCAACTTTTAATCAGAAGGGTTCAATCCCTCTCCTGTGGTAGTTTGAAGCCGACACGACAAACGCGCTCAGAGGAGATAACGGTTGAAAAAAGGTGACCGGTTATTACAAAACTTTTGTTTTGAAGGGGAGAATTGCAAACTTCCCGTTGATTTTTGCTGGGGGTTGTCAATATATGAAATGTAGGTCTAAGTGAGACCTACATAGAGGTTTTTGTTTCATGTCTCTATGACATTCCTACTGGAAGCTGCAGGCAGTTTTGTCTGGGTTTTCTTCCTAGGAGCAGTTTTGTCTGTGTTTCATTCCTAGGGGGCGCTAGAGCGCAATTTTGAGTTTTGCGGTAAGGTGTTTTGATTAGATAGCAATTTTCGCCAGTCCTGATGTGTGTGTCCAGTTTGGTGAGTTTTGAAGCATGTTAAGGGGGTCAAATTACAGCTCGTAAAGGCAAAGGTGAGTGTTTTTATAAAACTTTTGTTTTGAAGGGGGAATTGCAAACTTCCTGTTGATTTTTGCTGAAGCATGTCAGTCTATGAAATCTAGGTCTAAGTGAGACCTACATAGAGGTTTTTGTTTCATGTCGCTACGACATTCCTACTGGAAGTTACAGGCAGTTTTGTCTGTGTTTTCTTCCTAGGGGGCGCTAGAGCGCAATTTTGAGTTTTTTGGGTTAGGTTATTTGATTAGATCGCAATTTTTGCCAGTCCTGATGTGTGTGTCCAGTTTGGTGAGTTTTGAAGCATGTTAAGGGGGTCTAATTACAGCTCGTAGAGGCAAATATGAGTGTTTTTACAAATCTTTTGTTTTGAAGGGGGAATTGCAAACTTCCTGTTGATTTTTGCTGAAGCATGTCAGTCTATGAAATCTAGGTCTAAGTGAGACCTACATAGAGGTTTTTGTTTCATGTCGCTACGACATTCCTACTGGAAGTTACAGGCAGTTTTGTCTGTGTTTTCTTCCTAGGGGGCGCTAGAGCGCAATTTTGAGTTTTTTGGGTTAGGTTATTTGATTAGATCGCAATTTTTGCCAGTCCTGATGTGTGTGTCCAGTTTGGTGAGTTTTGAAGCATGTTAAGGGGGTCTAATTACAGCTCGTAGAGGCAAATATGAGTGTTTTTACAAATCTTTTGTTTTGAAGGGGGAATTGCAAACTTCCTGTTGATTTTTGCTGAAGCATGTCAGTGTATGAAATCTAAGTCTAAGTGAGACCCACATAGAGGTTTTTGTTTCATGTTTGTACGACATTCGTACTGGAAGTTACAGGCAGTTTTGTCTGTGTTTTCTTCCTAGGGGGCGCTAGAATACAATTTTTAGTTTTGGGGTTAGGTTTTTTGATTAAATCGCAATGTTCGCCTGATGTGTGTGTCAAATTTGGTGAGTTTTGAAGCATGTTAAGGGGGTCAAATTACAGCTCAAAGCTGCGGAATGATAATAAAGAAAGAAAGAATAAAAGTCTAGAAATTCAATAAGGGTCTTCTGTCCAAAAGGGACATTCGGTCCCTAATAAAGATCAATTGTTTGACAACAAAGAATAATTGTGTTAACATTGTTTTTAAAAGGTCACAGAAAATAATCATGAATCTTATTTAAACTACTAATAGATACTGAAAGATAAAATGAATACTTAAATAATCCATTCATCAACATTGTCTTAACCTACGCAACAAAGTAAATACAACAAATTATACTGATTTTGATGTGTTTTGTGGCTACATTCAGCATTCTACATTGTGAATGTTTTGTAGTCTGGAGCTTTTCCCAAGTGGATTTTGAAGCGTGAGACTGATAAAGCAAGATCCACACACCCACTGGCAGCAACCTCAGGGTTTCTGGTTCGATTCCAACCACCGTTGCATGGTAGCTAGCGCCATCAGTGTGTGAATGTGACCAAGACTGTGAGGCGCTTTGGGTATGGTTGCAGGTTGCATAAATACAGACTATTTATATTTGATCTGCCATCCATCACCCCACTATCTGACAAGAACCAAATGAATACATTGATGACAACTAATAGATATTTAAACATAAATGCTATTGTATGAAATGTAGTCGGACTGGACCATTACGACAAAAATAATAATCACCATTATTTTAATTGATATTGTATTAAGGATTAATTACAGGATTATTCATTCATTAGAAAACATGACTATTGATTGCATCACCAAAATTCTAATTTAAATGTAGTTTAAAAAAACCTGGAGATGATTTAGTAACAAAAAATACAAGTGAAATAATAATAATTGCAAAAAATTAAAATGATTATGGCAATATAAAAAACTATCAAATCAAGTTTTTAATTTTAATTCCGTTATGTAGCTTTTACACTTATTTTACCAGCAAAGTATTTGCTTTTGGTGTCAAATAAAATCTTATATAATATTCATTAAATGCAAAAATCCTCACATTTATTGCTGTAATACATAATTAGACATTTTTTAACCAGTATTTTAGGTTTTGATTGATTGATTGATTGATTGATACTTTTATTAGTAGACTGCACAGTACAGTACATATTCCCTACAATTGAGCACTAAATGGTAACACCCCAATACGTTGTTCAACTTCACCTTCATCAATTCATGATGAAAGGTCAAAGCAGAACAATTATGTAAATGTATCAATAATGACTTTAAGTACATTATGCTTGTGTAAGATACTTTATTGAAACCCTCATTTTCTTATTTAGTTTTTATCAGACGGCACTATTATTGTGAAGGGGGAAGTGTGCTGTGCTGTAGTTCTCAGTTTGACCAGCAGAGAATGGACTAAGTTCAAAACATAGTAAAAAGATGAGGCTGCTGTCCTGTTTGTGCATCGAGCTGACATGGATGATGTCGTTCACAACCACACAAGCAGATGAGATGTGTTGTGGCGTATGGACTGTTCTTGCTAGCTTTAGCGGCCGTCGCTTTTTTTCCAGTTTCTTATATTTTCATAATCCTGAGTAACCATAATTCAATTCAAAACCAAAACTCGATTATTTGTCCATCCCTAAAATGTTAACTTTTTGCCATTTTTCGAAACATGTGTAATAAATGTAATTAGTCCCTATTTTCATTATAGTATCTTTATTCACAAATCTGTTTTAAAAATGGAACTTTACCACCTGTGTCAAGATGTTTGGTGTTTTTCCTAAAAGGAAACACACCTTTCACCTTTTGTCACCACTTCACTTTTTTTGCAGTTTTGTTAACTTTTGCTGTTCAGTGTCGAGTTACCTTGCCTTTGACCTTTGACCGTGAAAACCTCATCACTTCCAGGCCAATATTTGACAAAAGTAATCACGGGGGCCTTTTGAACGGAGCAGAGCTGATGGATTAATATTGTTTTCCACTGGACAACACAAGTCTTAATTACATTTGGATGTTCATTTTTACCGTCATAAAAGTATTTAAAGTAGGTTTTTCATGCTAGTTAAACAAACAATACTAGACAGATGCTTGTAGTACACTTCTCCACCACTTGTGGCAGTAATGACAACATCAAACAGAGGAAGTCATAGAGACGTTTCCTAAGCGCAAAAACTAAGACTTAAGTGTTGAAGCTGTGTTCGTCTAGTTGAAAAAAATGTACTCCCTGTTTTAATTCTTTGAACTGGAAGTAAAACCATCCATAGCGTTTTTGCTCGAAAGGATTCTTCTTTTATCACTCTGAACAACTTTTGAAAGTTTTACAATATAACTAAAACAATTCTTACTTATGAAACAGTCCCAGGTGTGATGTGTGCAGGAGTGTCTTCATGCATATTTGTACCTGCTATTGTGATGTGATCACGCTAGTGTCGTTAGCATGAGTGTCTGTGTTGGTATGATTAACTTACAATGACATTTTTTTTTGTATTTCCCAAAACGTCTGCGTGGAGTTATTGAGTCTGTTTAGCTGATTGAAGAGCTAGTGGGTCCATGACCATGACTTCTGTTTTGTTTGATCAGCCCTTTTACTGCCGTATAACAGACACTGTTTGGAAACAATTGAGGTATGTAAATAAATATTGACAGAATATTTCTGTGTAAAGAACTGATTTTACAACGTATATGCAGTATCTCCGGTTTCCGTTTGGTGTAAGTAATACATGGAAAATTTTTTTTTTTCATCTAAAATTTAGTGGTGTGTCTCGTTCGCGCACTGCAGGTATTGCGGGTTAGAAAAATTGTACACCCTGTTTTAATGCCTTGAACGGGAAGTAAAACCGTCCATAGCGTTTTTGCTCGAAATGATTCTTCGTTCATCATGTTTGAAAGTTTTACAATATAACTAAAACAATTCTTACTTACGAAAACGCCCCGTGTGTGATGTCTGTAGGAGTGTTTTCATGCATAGTTGTACCTGCTATTGTCATGAAATCACACTAGCGTTGTTAGCATTAGCTTATATGCTAACACGTTTATGAGTGTCTTTGTTAGTGTTTTTAACTCACAATGGCATTCTTTTTGTATTGTTTGTTTCGTAAATTCCCCAAAACGTCAGTGTGGAGTTATTGAGTCTGTTTAGCGGATTGGTGAGCTAGCTACCATGACCTCTGTTTTGTTTGATCAGCCCTTTTACTACCGTGTTACACACACCGTTTTTCAAACAATTAAAGTACGTAAATAAACAATTACAGAATATTTCTGTGTACATAACTCATTTCACAACATATATATATCAGTGCAGCCAATTAATGGACAAATATTTTTTTCTTCTAAAATGTTATGGTGCGTCTTATATACTCTATAGCAGTGGTTCTCCATCTTTTTTCAGTGATGTACCCCCTGTGAACATTTGTTTTAATTCAGGTACCCCCTAATCAGAGCAAAGACTTTTTGGTTGAAAAAAAGAAGTAAAAAACAGCACTATGTCATCACTTTCTGATTTATTCAATTGTATAACAGTGCAAAATATTGCTCATTTGTAGTGGTCTTTCTTCAACTATTTGGAAAAAAAGATACAAAAATAACTAAAAACTTGTTGAAAAATAAATTCAATGATAAATAAAGATGTCTAATCATCAAGTTAAAGTGTCCTCTTTGGGGATTGTAATAGAGATCCATCTGGATTCATCAACTTACTTCTAAACATTTCTTCACAAAAAAAATAAATCTTTAACATCAATATTTATGGAACATGTCCACAAAAAATCTAGCTGTCAACACTGAATATTGCATTGTTGTATTTCTTTTCACACTTTATCAACTTCAAGTTGAAGTATTATTCAATAAATATATTTATAAAAGATTTTTGAATTGAATTGTTTTGGAAAATCTCACGTACCCCTTGGCATACCTTCAAGTACCCCCAGTAGTACACGTACCCCCATTTGAGAACCACTGCTCTATAGAACTCTATCGTCCAGAAAATAAGTATCATTTCCAGTTTTAATTTCTCATCTTTACCATCACTAGTATAATATAAATGTCTTATTTGGCATTTTGTTCTGGAAAATGTCAATTGATTTTCCATTTTTCACTCTTAGGGCCTCTTTAAGGTGTTTGAATGTTGTTTTGCTTTGCAAAAAAGACTGAAGCCAATAAACATGCCTGTGAATATTCTCACCGATCAGGTCATTGATCAGATGGTTTTAGAAAGGCCTTCATCGGCTCCTGCTCTCAGACTCTGTATTCATCCTCTCCACGCGAGCTTTCGCTTTAGTGGTGTGCAAAGCTCTGATCAATGCAGCGTCTTAGAGGAGAAACAGCAAGTCTGAGAGCCTGCTGGTGTTATTCCTCCCTGCAAGAACACTTTCTTTCCTCAAACCACATTATTTCCTTTCCTGCGAAAGAAGAACGCGACAACAAAAAAAGGCTTTTAAGCGTGAAGACGATCTGGCCGAGAGATAATAAGCGCCGTGAGTCATGGTCAGTGACGTCCGTCAACTCTGCTACATAATGAGCACGTGGACTTTCAAACCAGAGAGACTTGATGACATTAATACTTATGCTAAATATGCAAACTTTCCCAACACAAACCTCAAAGCTTGACGCACATACTTCCAAACGTTTGAGGGTTCAGGGCGTTCTAACGTTCTACTTCTGGGCTCGCTGCACACCCAAACAACAACACATTTAACTGATTTAATTAGCTTTACCGCTTTCAGGTTCAAACACCGATGACATCTATTAGACAAGAAGCAAAGGAAATCAAATAGAGACAGGGTTCAATTTAGCTCATGAGGAGAGCACCTGTGTGCCTGCACCCTCGTACAGCGTCACCACACCGAGTTCCACGCCGCCTCTAGTATTTGGGCCTTTTCTGGTTACATAGCATTATATTACATTACATTACGCAGCTGCTCCTAAGGGGAGGTGGTCATAAACTTCTCTTGCGTTCAGTCATTAAAAGTTCAAAGAAAAGATGCCTGGAGCTGTGTCAGATCTGCTCCCTCTCTGCTTTGTAGATCTCGGGTCAGGACAAGGTCTTCCTGCGGCTGTCAATAGATCAAAGAAACAGACACCTCCATGTCGCATCCTAACACGCACAGTGGAGTTTGACAAGCCTTTTGCTAGATAAGATGAAAGACAGGTTTTGTCTTCTCATGGGAACACAAAGTTGTGTGATAACTTATATACAATTATTCTGAATATGGAAAAACCGTGATCGATAACACTTGAAATAAGATACCGCTGTATACTGGAGAAGCATGCTAGCTTAAAGGCTAACACAAATAGGAGAGACAATGTAAATGTGCGTAAAGTCATAACTATCACTGTGAGATATTCAATTGTCGTCACGTGACCTACAAACTGTGCTCTCTTAGTACGAAGGGATCGACCTGTACTAGAAGTAACACCGACAACAGGAAGTGAACTTGCATGATGTCACGTAAACAGGAAGTGAAGCGCCTGAAACACTTTTTTTAATCCAACCAAAAAAAAACACTCCATAACCTTTACAAATCAAGATGGAGGAATATAAACATTTAAATATTGAAATAAAAATAATGTCATATTATATATATATATATATATATATATATATATATATATATATATATATATATATATATATATATATATATATATATATATATATATATATATATATATATATATATATATATATATATATATATATATAGTGTGTGTGAAAATATACACATATATTGCGCTCTACCACAGTATCGAGGACTATTCTCTGGATAATCTAATTAATTATTTATTTTTTTCTGCTAATGAAAGTATGTTTCAATCTACATTTGTCCACCTATTTTGATAAATGTTTTAAATAAAACCATGGATCAAATATTTTAGTGTGTGTCTAACAGGGTTGTGCGGTATACCGGTACTAATGAATCACATTCGGTACTATACCGCCTCTAAAAAGTACCCTTAAGTTGTAATAATCACTTATTCTTCTGTTGTTTGATACTTGACATTAGTTTTGGATGATACCACACATTTAGGTATGGATGTGATACCAAGTGGTTGCAGGATCATACATTGGTCATATTCAAAGTCCTCATGTGTCCAGGGACATTCAGTATTTACTCACTTTATAAACATATTATTTAAAGAAAAAAAAGAAAAAATATTGTGTGATGCTAAAAAAATATCGATGTAATCATTGTAGCATCGACTAGATACGCTCTTGTACTTAGTATCATTACAGTGGATGTCAAGTGTAGATCCACCCATGGTGTTTGTTTACATTTTGACGCCGGAGAGCCATTGTATCCTCTTACGCTGTATAGTGAAGCATGTTTGGATATTCCTCGTCCTCCAGTGATAATGCTACTCGTAAGAAACTTACTTTATTTGTCGCCATGGAGACAAGGATTAGTGATTGAGAAGTAGCTAAAACACTGTGGGTGGATGTTAGCTGCTCTTCCTGAGGGTGTTTCAGTGTTAGAACTTCACCTTTATCCTGACTTTTTACACCAAAATGCGTCCATTCTCCCTTTTCTGTCAACACACTGTGTCTGCTTGGAAGTACTCTGTGTGTGTGCGCTGCCATACATGCTCCTCTGCTGGTAAAAGCAGCAATGTCACCACGTGACCAAATGCCGTCATACCCCTCAATAAAAAGATAAAAAGGGGAAGCAGTGTTTGATTATGATGATTGATAAGTACTGCGGTATTTAATAGAAGCAGTATATTGTACAACCCTATATGAACCAATGCAAGACCTGCTGCGCCAAGTTTTTAAAAAAGTGGTTCTGCCCGTCTGCCAAATTGTGCTGCTGGTGCCAACTCCTCTCAGTGTATTCCTTCCAGCAAAAATAGGTGGATGAATGCACTTTCCCCTGTCCAGACCTTCTGGGGTCCTCCAAAGCCTGCTGATGCAATCATGTGGGACCTGCAGGGACATAAAGCATACTAGACCTGCAGGGACATAAAGCATACTAGACCTGCAGGGACATAAAGCATACTAGACCTGCAGGGACATAAAGCATACTAGACCTGCAGGGACATAAAGCAAAGTAGACAAGTCAAGAACTATTGGATGGGGATGAACCGCACCTTGGTTCCGATTTGCCTCCATTTATCGCTCTCTCAAAGCTGGGAGCGATGGCTTTGTTGGGCGTCCAAGCTGACGTCTTCAGAACACGAACACGTGCTGAAGACCGGCTTGCTGACTTTTTCAAGTGGTCTCTGTAGAGCGCGAGGTAGAAAGCAGCTGAAACAGAGATGTCATAGGCAGGAAGACGGGTTTACACCAGAGACTGCAAAGCGGCTGATGAAGACTCATTTGTAATGACCAGGCCCGGGGAATATTGACCCTCCTTTGGGCAGAAGGGAAGGCCTTAGGAGTTGCTAGCTGCGACCTTGGTTCTGCTGGGAGAACCATGATCTCATCCCGCATGTTCTCTCCGCTTTTAACACTGTTAGGAAGTACTTGCTGAGACTGGACAGGAATGTGTGCGCTTAATACATACGCCGAGTAAACTTTCAGTTTCGATCTCCACCGAGGCGAGGCTGGATTATGGACAACAGCAACTGAAGAGGACTATTGTTTGAACACCACGTGTTTTACGGACCACATTTGCCACTCCTGCTTCATTTGAGAAAAAAACATATTTTTCAATATATTAGTGGCAGATATATACGTTGTGAAATACACAGAAATATGCTGTAAATGTTTATTTACATACATTTATTGTTTCCAAACGGTGTCTGTGACAGGGCAGTAAAAGGGCTGACCTAACAAAACAGAAGTCATGGTCATGGACCCACTAGCTGCGCAAGCTAGCTCTCCAATCAGCTAAACAGACTCCATATATAAGTCGCACCCACTAAATATTAGAGAAAAAAAAGGATGTCTCCGTATATTAGCCGCACCGGACTATTAGTCGCAGATATATACCTTGTGACATGACTTATTTACACAGAAACGTTTTATAAATGTTTATTTACATACTTTAATAGTATCCTAACGGCATACTTGCCAACCCTCCGCGATTTTCCGAGAGACTCCCAAAATTCAGCGCCTCTCCCGAAAACCTCCCGGGACAAATCTTCTCCTGAAATTCAGGCGGAGCTGGAGGACACGCCCCCTCCAGTCCATTCGGACCAAAGTGAGGACAGACTGTTTTTACGTCCACTTTCCCACAATATAAACAGTGTGTCTGCCCGTTATAACTGTAGAATGATCGAGGGCGAGGACTTGGTTTCTAATGTGGGTTTATTGTTAGGCAGTTTCATTAACGTCCTCCCAGCGCGGTAACAACACACAACAACAGCAGTCACGTTTTCGTCTACCGTAAAGTGGTTTGTCTGCCGTAAACAGCAATGTTGTGACACTCTTAAACAGGACAATACTGCCATCTACTGTACATGCGTATGGTTAGAAAAATAGTGTCAGAGAATAGAACAAGAATGGACAATTCAAGCCTTAACTCAACAATGAGTAGATGAGTGTTATGTGTGTGTATATGTGTAAATAAATGAACACTGAAATTCAAGTATTATATATATATATAAAATAATAAAATATATGTATATATATATAATATATATAGCTAGAATTCACTGAAAGTCAAGTATTCTTATATATATATATATATATATATATATATATATATATATATATATATATATATATATATTTACTGTATATATATTAAATACTTGACTTGGTGAATTGTAGCTGTAAATATACTCCTTCCCTCGTAATCACGCCCCCCGCCCACCCCCGCCCACCCCCGACCACACCCTCCACCCCGCAAAATCGGAGGTCTCAAGGTTGGCAAGTATGCCTAACAGTGTCTGTAACACGGCAGTAAAAGGGCTGATCAAACAAAACAGAAGTCATGGTCATGGACCCACCAGCTGCGCAAGCTAGCTCTTCAATCAGCTAAACAGACTCAACAACTCCACATGATGTTTTGGTGAATTTACTTTGTAAGTTGGTAACAACACAGACCCTCATAAACCTGTTAGCCTACTAGCTCATGCTAAAGACGCTAGCTTGATTCTATTATGATATAATGTACAAATACGCATGAGAACTCTCCTACTGATGTCACACATGCATACATACTTTGGTAAGTAGGAGTTGTCTTAGTTATATTGTAAAACTTACAAGCGTTGCCGGGAGTGATGAATGAAAAATCCACACCAGTAGAAACGCTACAGACGATTAGAAGACGGAACTGAAATTTTACTTCCATTTGAAAGTTCAGTCTAAAGAGAGGCACTGCAGCACCTGCAGTGCGCGAACTTGCATGTATGTATGTATGTATGTATGTATGCATGTATGTATGTATGTGTGTATGTATGTATGTATGTATGTATGTGTGTGTGTGTGTGTGTGTGTGTGTGTGTGTGTGTGTGTGTGTGTGTATGTATGTATGTATGTATGTGTGTGTGTGTGTGTATGTATGTATGTGTGTGTGTGTGTGTGTGTGTGTGTGTGTGTGTGTATGTATATATGTATCCCTTGCACACTGTGTTCTATATTGCAGGAAGCAGAATATTAATAACAGAAAGAAATAACCCTTTTGTGTGAATGGGGGTTGGTGCACTAATTGTGAGTGTATTGTGTTTTATGTTGATTTCATAAAAATAAAAAAAAAAGTACCTTAAATGTACTGTTAGCACTTTTGGATACATTGACATGATTATTAAGCTTTGACTTCATATACATTGATGTAT
Organism: Nerophis ophidion; assembly: GCF_033978795.1. NCBI lineage: Eukaryota > Metazoa > Chordata > Actinopteri > Syngnathiformes > Syngnathidae > Nerophis > Nerophis ophidion. The sequence goes on along the minus strand of NC_084639.1, from coordinate 180,621 downwards.
GGCAGCAATACATGTGAGGGTTCTTTAACAAACATTTGTAGTTTTTAAAGCCCTTTGACACACTTGTGTTTTCATAACATTTTATTAGACATAAAAAGCACACACTCTATGTTGGTAAAACAAGTGTAAAATGTAAATAAGGAAATAAAAAAAATTAAAAAACCATAATATCAGAATGTATTTCATACTGCTTCTTCTTACTAGAATTATTTTAGTAGTTGTTTATTTGGTACCAATTCATATCAAGTTGTCCTTTTAAATTGTGTATAAAGTTGTGTTTTGGTGGTACAATATTTATTCAACTTTTCCAATTAGTTATAAATCGAGATTTGATATCAATCATAATATTATCCATCCATCCATTTGCTACCGCTTATTCCCTTTCGAGGTCGCGGGGGGCGCTGGCGCCTATCTCAGCTACAATCGGGCGGAAGGCGGGGTACACCCTGGACAAGTCGCCACCTCATCGCAGGGCCAACACAGATAGACAGACAACATTCACACACTATTTAGTGTTGTCAATCAACCTATCCCCAGGTGCATGTCTTTGGAGGTGGGAGGGGCCTATCCCCAGGTGCATGTCTTTGGAGGTGGGAGGGGCCTATCCCCAAGTGCATGTCT
>NC_084639.1:162500-175000 GCF_033978795.1 Nerophis ophidion | reverse complement strand
CGTCAGGAAAAACCACCTTTTTATTCCTCACTTTCATCCCTGCTGGCCCCAAAATGGCAAAATGGTCTACAAGAACATGTCTTTGTCAGGACTCATGTAATATTTACTGAGATATGATCAAACGTCTTGATTCTTCTTTAACTAATCGATGAAATGCAAAAAAAAAAAATGAACACAATTTAAAAAGTGCGAACGCTTAAAAGGGAACTGCACTTTTTGAATCTATGTATGACAAGACATGTTGTTTTATGCATTCTAAATCCTAAATAAATGTTAGCAAAAGTCAGCTAACAACAGAGCTAAGGGGGGTTGCTCTCTTTTGCCTGTAAAGCTCTCTAAAAAAACAACAAGTATTTGTTTTATATACATGCTGTGAGTATTTATGAAACGTAGTAACATTTATAGTACCATGTAATACATACATGGTACTATAAATGTATGTATTACAGTCCACCAAGAGTCAACATCTTTGACTGCGAGGGTGGAGAGGCACACCACCCTCCACTTCTCCCAAGAGTCAACATCTTTGACTGCGAGGGTGGAGAGGCACACCACCCTCCACTTCTCCCAAGAGTCCAGGTCTTTGACTGCGAGGGTGGAGAGGCACACCACCCTCCACTTCTCCCAAGAGTCCAGGTCTTTGACTGGGAGGGTGGAGAGGCACACCACCCTCCACTTCTCCCAAGAGTCCAGGTCTTTGACTGGGAGGGTGGAGAGGCACACCACCCTCCACTTCTCCCAAGAGTCCAGGTCTTTGACTGGGAGGGTGGAGAGGCACACCACCCTCCACTTCTCCCAAGAGTCAAGGTCTTTGACTGCGAGGGTGGAGAGGCACACCACCCTCCACTTCTCCCAAGAGTCAAGGTCTTTGACTGCGAGGGTGGAGAGGCACACCACCCTCCACTTCTCCCAAGAGTCAAGGTCTTTGACTGCGAGGGTGGAGAGGCACACCACCCTCCACTTCTCCCAAGAGTCAAGGTCTTTGACTGCGAGGGTGGAGAGGCACACCACCCTCCACTTCTCCCAAGAGTCCAGGTCTTTGACTGGGAGGGTGGAGAGGCACACCACCCTCCACTTCTCCCAAGAGTCCAGGTCTTTGACTGGGAGGGTGGAGAGGCACACCACCCTCCACTTCTCCCAAGAGTCCAGGTCTTTGACTGGGAGGGTGGAGAGGCACACCACCCTCCACTTCTCCCAAGAGTCCAGGTCTTTGACTGGGAGGGTGGAGAGGCACACCACCCTCCACTTCTCCCAAGAGTCAAGGTCTTTGACTGCGAGGGTGGAGAGGCACACCACCCTCCACTTCTCCCAAGAGTCAAGGTCTTTGACTGCGAGGGTGGAGAGGCACACCACCCTCCACTTCTCCCAAGAGTCAAGGTCTTTGACTGCGAGGGTGGAGAGGCACACCACCCTCCACTTCTCCCAAGAGTCAAGGTCTTTGACTGCGAGGGTGGAGAGGCACACCACCCTCCACTTCTCCCAAGAGTCCAGGTCTTTGACTGGGAGGGTGGAGAGGCACACCACCCTCCACTTCTCCCAAGAGTCCAGGTCTTTGACTGGGAGGGTGGAGAGGCACACCACCCTCCACTTCTCCCAAGAGTCAAGGTCTTTGACTGCGAGGGTGGAGAGGCACACCACCCTCCACTTCTCCCAAGAGTCAAGGTCTTTGACTGCGAGGGTGGAGAGGCACACCACCCTCCACTTCTCCCAAGAGTCAAGGTCTTTGACTGCGAGGGTGGAGAGGCACACCACCCTCCACTTCTCCCAAGAGTCAAGGTATTTGACTGCGAGGGTGGAGAGGCACACCACCCTCCACTTCTCCCAAGAGTCCAGGTCTTTGACTGCGAGGGTGGAGAGGCACACCACCCTCCACTTCTCCCAAGAGTCCAGGTCTTTGACTGCGAGCGTGGAGAGGCACACCACCCTCCACTTCTCCCAAGAGTCAAGGTCTTTGACTGCGAGGGTGGAGAGGCACACCACCCTCCACTTCTCCCAAGAGTCCAGGTCTTTGACTGCGAGCGTGGAGAGGCACACCACCCTCCACTTCTCCCAAGAGTCTGTCAGCTCAGCCAAGTTTCCCCAGATATGAGGTGTTCGTGGACAAGATCTTGTCAGTGTGAGTGAGATGCCAGTTAATCAATTCTCTAACCCATAAAGTGTGTTTTATGGCAGAGTTAAGTAGAATGTGTATGTACTGTATGTACAGTATGTATCAGATGAGCTACAGTGGGAGAGATATTGTAGTCCATATCTCACAGATTATATGAGTTGTGTTGGCAGGTGAGCCGTTCAGTCCCGTAAAATTCACCTTCTTTCCGTCTCACGTTGGCGTCCTACGTCTGCTTTTCATTACTGTCTCTCCTCTCCTCTCCACCGCCTTTTTGTTTAATCATCCTCAAGCTTTTTTTTTTTTCTTTTTTTTTCTCAGAGGATTTCAGCGTGAGGATTTTATTGACATTTCCGTGACCACACAGCGTTGCTCCAGATGTGATGTTACCTCACGCTCGTCCGGCTAATAACTTAAAGATACTGCTTTTTCACCCTCGGCACGTTTCCACTTCTACTTGGGACCACACCTGTACCTTCTGCTCCTGGGAAGGGGACTAACATTCCTATGGAGTCACCTAAGGAGCCCTGTTGGGTACATTAGACCGAGGGACTCCTTCTGTCAGTGTGGCCCCACAGGCCCTCAAGCCTGACTTGCCAGCATATAGCAAAACATCATCTAATGACATCAAATTGTATTTTTTGGACTACAAAGTGCACAAGAATATAAGCCACACCCTCTAAATTTTAATAATGTTGTCCCCATATAATAGGCACACCAGATTATAGGCCGCAGTTGTGAAATGAGTTATTTACACTGAAATATTCTGTAAATGTTTATTTAGATACAGCTTCACGGTGTCAGAGGGGTTAGTGCGTCTGCCTCACAATACGAAGTTCCTGCAGTCCTGGGTTCAATCCCAGGCTCGGGATCTTTCTGTGTGGAGTTTGCATGTTCTCCCCGTGACTGCGTGGGTTCCCTCCGGGTACTCCGGGGGATAGGCCCCGCCCACCTCCAAAGACATGCACCTAGGGATAGGCCCCTCCCACCTCCAAAGACATGCACCTGGGGATAGGCCCCTCCCACCTCCAAAGACATGCACCTGGGGATAGGCCCCTCCCACCTCCAAAGACATGCACCTGGGCACAGACCCCTCCCACCTCCAAAGACATGTACCTGGGGATAGGCCCCTCCCACCTCCAAAGACATGCACCTGGGGATAGGCCCCTCCCACCTCCAAAGACATGCACCTGGGGATAGGCCCCTCCCACCTCCAAAGACATGCACCTGGGGATAGGCCCCTCCCACCTCCAAAGACATGCACCTGGGCACAGACCCCTCCCACCTCCAAAGACATGCACCTGGGGATAGGCCCCTCCCACCTCCAAAGACATGCACCTGGGGATAGGCCCCTCCCACCTCCAAAGACATCCACCTGGGGATAGGCCCCTCCCACATGCACCTGGGGATAGGCCCCTCCCACCTCCAAAGACATCCACCTGGGGATAGGCCCCTCCCACCTCCAAAGACATCCACCTGGGGATAGGCCCCTCCCACCTCCAAAGACATGCACCTGGGCACAGACCCCTCCCACCTCCAAAGACATGTACCTGGGGATAGGCCCCTCCCACCTCCAAAGACATGCACCTGGGGATAGGCCCCTCCCACCTCCAAAGACATGCACCTGGGGATAGGGCCCTCCCACCTCCAAAGACATGCACCTGGGCACAGACCCCTCCCACCTCCAAAGACATGCACCTGGGGATAGGCCCCTCCCACCTCCAAAGACATGCACCTGGGGATAGGCCCCTCCCACCTCCAAAGACATCCACCTGGGGATAGGCCCCTCCCACATGCACCTGGGGATAGGCCCCTCCCACCTCCAAAGACATCCACCTGGGGATAGGCCCCTCCCACCTCCAAAGACATCCACCTGGGGATAGGCCCCTCCCACATGCACCTGGGGATAGGTTGATTGGCAACACTAAATGGTCCCTAGTGTGTGAATGTGAGTGTGAATGTTGTCCGTCTATCTGTGTTGGCCCTGTGATGAGGTGACGACTTGTCCAGGGTGTACCCCGCCTTCCGCCTGATTGTAGCTGAGATAGGCGCCAGCGCCCCCCGAGACCCCAAAAGGGAATAAGCGGTAGAAAATGGATGGATGGATGGATGATTATTTAGATACCTTAATTGTTTCCAAACGGTGTCTGTAACAGAGCAGTAAAACGGCTGATCAAACAAAACAGAAGTCATGGTCATGGACCTACGAGCCGCGCAAGCTCGTTCTCCAATCAGCTAAACAGACTTCACATATAAGTCGCACTGGACTCTTAGCCACACTCGCTACATTTTAGAAGAAACAAGTCCCATATATAAACCGCATCAGACTTTAAGTGACAGATATACAGTGGGGCAAAAAAGTATTTAGTCAGCCAGCGATTGTGCAAGTTCTCCCACTTCAAATGATGACAGAGGTCTGTCATTTTCATCATAGGTACACTTCAACTGTGAGAGACAGAATGGGAAAAAAAAAATCCAGGAATTCACATTGTAGCAATTTGAAAGAATTTATTTGTAAATAATGGTGGAAAATAAGTATTTGGTCAACCATTCAAAGCTCTCTCTGATGGAAGGAGGTTTTGGCTCCAAATCTCAGGATACATGGCCCCATTCATTCTTTCCTTAACACGGATCAATCGTCCTGTCCCCTTAGCAGAAAAACAGCCCCAAAGCATGATGTTTCCACCCCCATGCGTCACAGTAGGTATGGTGTTCTTGGGATGCAACTCAGTATTCTTCTTCCTCCAAACACCACCAGTTGAGTTGATACCAAAATGGATACATGGATGATACAGCAGAGGATTGGGAGAATGTCATGTGGTCAGATGAAACCAAAATAGAACTTTTTGCTATAAACTCAACTCAACTTTCTAATTTAACGATTACAGTAAATCTCTCGATCAAATTTAGGTTGATCCGTCTCTATAAAGTTTAAAAAAATCTTTAGGGCCTTTCCGTCAGATAGGTGACTATTGTTTATTTAACACTATTGATATGGGATGGCGCCCCTCCCAGTGATGTCACACAGGCACTAAACACAAAGGGAAGAAGCATGTTGTCTCTGAGATCTCTGCTGTCTGCTCACTAGCTTGCATGAAGAAGTGAGGCCCCTCACTCTCATCTGGGAGTACATTTGCTGTTCAAAGACTTTAGTAGTCAAGGGTTAAGTTGGAGTTGAAAGCTCACCCACGTCAGCCGCCCCTGTTTCCACAACACACCAAACATGTTTTGGAAATGAAGTCCTTCACTGGAGATTTCCTCGCCAATGTTTGACACTTCAGGTGATAATTAGGAGAAGCTCTGTGGGGGCGGAGAAAACTCTCTTGCAGTTTTTGACCTTCCTCAAACGTGATGCAGCGAGCGCACTTCTAAATACAGCAAGCACACTTCTAGATGCAGCAAGCGCACTTCTAGATGCAGCGAGCGCACTTCTAGATGCAGCGAGTGCACTTCTAAATACAGCAAGCGCACTTCTAAATGCAGCGAGCGCACTTCTAGATGCAGCGAGTGCACTTCTAGATGCAGCGAGCGCACTTCTAGATGCAGCGAGCGCACTTCTAGATGCAGCGAGTGCACTTCTAAATACAGCAAGCGCACTTCTAAATACAGCAAGCGCACTTCTAGATGCAGCGAGTGCACTTCTAGATGCAGCGAGCGCACTTCTAGATGCAGCGAGCGCACTTCTAGATGCAGCGAGGCACTTCTAAATACAGCGAGCGCACTTCTAGATGCAGCGAGTGCACTTCTAAATACAGCAAGCGCACTTTTAGATGCAGCGAGTGCACTTCTAAATACAGCAAGCGCACTTCTAGATGCAGCGAGTGCACTTCTAGATGCAGCGAGTGCACTTCTAAATACAGCAAGCGCACTTCTAAATACAGCAAGCGCACTTCTAAATACAGCGAGCGCACTTCTAAATGCAGCGAGTGCACTTCTAAATACAGCAAGCGCACTTTTAGATGCAGCGAGTGCACTTCTAAATACAGCAAGCGAACTTCTAGATGCAGCAAGCGCACTTCTAGATGCAGCGAGCGCACTTCTAGATGCAGCGAGTGCACTTCTAAATACAGCAAGCGCACTTCTAGATGCAGCGAGCGCACTTCTAGATGCAGCGAGTGCACTTCTAGATGCAGCGAGTGCACTTCTAAATACAGCAAGCGCACTTCTAAATACAGCAAGCGCACTTCTAAATACAGCGAGCGCACTTCTAAATGCAGCGAGTGCACTTCTAAATACAGCAAGCGCACTTTTAGATGCAGCGAGTGCACTTCTAAATACAGCAAGCGAACTTCTAGATGCAGCAAGCGCACTTCTAGATGCAGCGAGCGCACTTCTAGATGCAGCGAGTGCACTTCTAAATACAGCAAGCGCACTTCTAGATGCAGCGAGCGCACTTCTAGATGCAGCGAGTGCACTTCTAAATACAGCAAGCGCACTTCTAGATGCAGCGAGTGCACTTCTAGATGCAGCGAGTGCACTTCTAGATGCAGCGAGCGCACTTCTAGATGCAGCGAGTGCACTTCTAAATACAGCAAGCGCACTTCTAGATGCAGCGAGTGCACTTCTAGATGCAGCGAGTGCACTTCTAGATGCAGCAAGTGCACTTCTAGATGTAGCCATCTCACCGGGACACACTTGCCATGGCAAATAAACCACTTCACTTCCTCCACGCGCACCACCTCCTTCATTTTAGTCAACCTGTGTGTGTGCGTGTGTGCGTGTGCGTGTGTGTGTGCGTGTGTGCGTGTGCGTGTGTGTGTGTGTGCGTGTAGGTGTGTGTGTGTGCGTGTGTGTGTGTGTGTGTGTGTGTGTCTTTAATAAATGTCATTATTTACTATAAAAAAACTTTAAATATCTGGCATTTGCAGTTGAGATGTTTCATGAGAGCAGTGTGTGTGTCTTTAATAAATATAATTCATTACTATAAAAAGATGTTTTGGTCATATCACGATACACGATGCATATCTGGATATGTTTAGGTCATGCCTTGCACAATACAGCATATATTTGTGGATATGTTTAGTCCATTTAATTATACAACACATACTGTCTATGTGGATATTTAGCCTTAGCCTTGAATGAAGACTTGACACATATAATGACAGCAGTATGATGATTCTATGTGTCTACATTCAAACATTCTTCTTCATACTGCATTCATATATGCTACTTTTACACTTTCATGCAGAGAGGGACATCACAACTAAAAGTGTATTTATCAAACAGTTATTAAGCAGTGGCACAAACAGAAAGTGCAAGATTGTCAGACACATTTTAAAACAAGCTATGAGTGCACTTTTGTGCATGATGTCACTAAGATGACATATCAAAACAACACTCAATTAAAGTGCACTTTTTGTACAGAACGCCGCCACAATAGTGAAAAACACAAAGTGCACTTTTGTGCATGATGTCACTAAGATGACATATCAAAACAACACTCAATTAAAGTGCACTTTTTGTACACACCGCCGCTACAATAGTGAAAAACACATAAAGTGCACTTTTGTGCATGATGTCACTAAGATGACATATCAAAACAACACTCAATTAAAGTGCACTTTTTGTACAGAGCGCCGCTACAATAGTGAAAAACACAAAGTGCACTTTTGTCCATGATGTCACTAAGATGACATATCAAAACAACACTCAATTAAAGTGCACTTTTTGTACAGAGCGCCGCTACAATAGTGAAAAACACATAAAGTGCACTTTTGTGCATGATGTCACTAAGATGACATATCAAAACAACACTCAATTAAAGTGCACTTTTTGTACAGAGCGCCGCTACAATAGTGAAAAACACATAAAGTGCACTTTTGTGCATGATGTCACTAAGATGACATATCAAAACAACACTCAATTAAAGTGCACTTTTTGTACAGAGCGCCGCTACAATAGTGAAAAACACATAAAGTGCACTTTTGTCCATGATGTCACTAAGATGACATATCAAAACAACACTCAATTAAAGTGCACTTTTTGTACAGAGCGCCGCTGCAATAGTGAAAAACACATAAAGTGCACTTTTGTGCATGATGTCACACAAGATATTTCTAATAAAAATGAGTTGCATAAAAGGAAATCCAATACTGTTTGTCCTTCACTATGTGGTAGGTTCCTGCGGACGTTATCTCCTTCTGTTGTTGACTATTTTGTCCACACCGTGTTGATGTGGAAATGGTTGCTTGGGCATTTTGTGGGTGGCACCGAACAACAATGTTGACATGCGGAGTTTCAAGCACTCTTCATTCTATTCTCTCGTGCAAATTAAGGCCCGAGGGCCACATGTGGCCCGTTAAGATTTTAAATCCGGCCCACCGGTAATTCTACATCATTTTTGTAAAGCTTTAACATGAAAAGTGTATTTGTCATTATGTTGTGCAGCGATGTCTTTAAATGTCTTGAACTATAGAAAGTATTTCAATGGTTGACATTTGCACTGTTGGGTGTTATAGAAGTTATTACAGTAATCTACGTCACAGATGTTTAGATAATATATCATCACAATGCATTCATATTTTGTGTTGTTTTTACACTTTTGTTGTTTTGCTTGATTGTAAAAGATACACAACTATCAATGAGCTGGTCTGAAAAGTAAAATATGTTTATATGTTGTTAATGTTCAGTGTTTTATTGTTCATAGTTAATATTGTTAATGTTCAGTGTTTTATTGTTCATAGTTAATATTGTTAATGTTCAGTGTTTTATTGTTCATAGTTAATATTGTAAATCCCACTTCCTTTATTTTCATGTACATTTTGGGTGTCCAAGTCAGTGAAAAACTGTAAAATCCCATTCCGTTTTTTTTTTAATATGTGGTCTGTCATAACTTTTTCCGAACTCTATCAGACATTGTGACTTTTGGTATTAGTGTCCCTGGAAGAAAATGGCCCCAAACACAACATACTGTACAACATATTTTTTTATAGTTATATTTGTACATATCATTTATGCACATACACATTAGGCCCCCCAGACAATTTTTTGACTCTCAATGTGGCCCCCGAGTCAAACTATATTTACCCAGCTCTGCTGTAGCGCTTGGAAAGGAGCCAGCTTAGGTGGTTCAGGCATCTCGTGCGGATGCCTCACGGAGGTCCCACTGGGAGGAGACCAAGGACCAGATGGGGGGATTACATCTCCTCTCTGGCCTGGGAACGCTTTAAGATCCCCCAGTAGGAAGATGCTAATGTTGCTTTGGAGAGGGAAGTCTGGGGGTCTCTGTTGGAGCTGTTGTCCCCGTCACCCCAATGAAGATGGATGGATGGATGGATGGATGGATGGATGGATGGATGGATGGATGGATGGATGGATGGATGCTCTAGCGGGTGAAATTTCAAATGATGCCCCAACTTAGCAGTAATGCTACTTGTGGTAGCAAAGCTTTTGCCGCCTACTTGACATTTTCTGCTTGTCTGTTCAACATCTTCCCGCTTGAAGCCAAACCATCACCAGACAATTAATTCTTAAGTATTAATTTTTCCTTCTTTTGTTACCAGGTTGGCACCTTCTGTAACGACCGGGTCGCATGGTGATGTGGATTCGTTCTCCCAGGAATGCAGACGAGCCTCGGACACAGCGTAAAGGTAAGAACAAATTATTTATTTAAAAATAAATCCGACTATGAAAAAGAAAATCTTGCTCAAAGCACAAAAGGTAAAACAAAAGAGCTAGCATGGGAGCTAGAAGACAAAAGGTCTAGCGTGGAAGCTAGCAGGTCCAGAACCGGGAACAGACGTCGTCATGCGTAGCGTATAGCAAATTAGGAAGCCAGACAGACTGACGGGAGAAGGCAGGCTTAAATAACGACAGTGATTACAAAAACAGGTGTGCGACCGGAACAGGCGGCAGGTGAAAATAATACGTAACCATGGAAACCAAGTGAGAAGTGCACACACAGTAGCCGAAGGAGTCAAAACCAACAGAAAAACACAAGTGACCCAAAAAACCCAAACAGAATATGATCTGTGCAGAGGATCATAACACCTTCTTTCTCTCGCACCACAGCTAACTTGACCCATGTCGCTATCTCTCTGCTGGGCGAGGGTGTATGAGGTGGCACTAGCGACACTTTGTCACGTAAGAAGGAGCGCTTGTTGTTTTATGTCTCTGTGAGAAGCAGAGACAAGAACACGTGGGAAGAGGTTGTTGTGTAATGTCTGCAGATAGAAGAAGGTGGACTCCAATATCACCTCATTGTCATTTTCTACATCGCACACAGACAAAGCCGCCACATATCTAGTATATTCCACATATCTAGTATAGTCCACATATCTAGTATATTCCACATATCTAGTATAGTCCACATATCTAGTATAGTCCACATATCTAGTATAGTCCACATATCTAGTATATTCCACATATCTAGTATATTCCACATATCTAGTATATTCCACATATGTAGTATATTCCACATATCTAGTACATTCCACATATCTAGTATAGTCCACATATCTAGTACATTCCACATATCTAGTATAGTCCACATATCTAGTATGTTCCACATATCTAGTATAGTCCACATATGTAGTATATTCCACACATCTAGTATATTCCACATATCTAGTATAGTCCACATATCTAGTACATTCCACAAAGCTAGTATAGTCCACATATCTAGTATAGTCCACATATCTAGTATATTCCATATATTTAGTATATTCCACATATCTAGTATATTCCATATATCTAGTATATTCCACATATCTAGTACATTCCACATATCTAGTATAGTCCACATATCTAGTATAGTCCACATATCTAGCACATTCCACATATCTAGTATATTCCACATATCTAGTATAGTCCACATATCTAGTATATTCCACATATCTAGTATAGTCCACATATCTAGTATAGTCCACATATCTAGTATATTCCACATATCTAGTATAGTCCACATATCTAGTATATTCCACATATCTAGTATATTCCACATATCTAGTATAGTCCACATATCTAGTATAGTCCACATATCTAGTATAGTCCACATATCTAGTATATTCCACATATCTAGTATAGTCCACATATCTAGTATAGTCCATATATCTAGTATAGTCCACATATCTAGTATATTCCACATATCTAGTATATTCCACACATCTAGTACATTCCATATATGTTGTATATTCCACATATCTAGTATATTCCACATATCTAGTATATTCCACATATCTAGTATAGTCCACATATGTAGTATATTCCACATATCTAGTATATTCCACATATGTAGTATATTCCACATATCTAGTATATTCCATATATGTTGTATATTCCACATATCTAGTATATTCCACATATCTAGTATATTCCATATATGTTGTATATTCCACATATGTAGTATATTCCACATATCTAGTATATTCCACATATCTAGTATATTCCATATGTTGTATATTCCACATATCTAGTATATTCCACATATCTAGTATATTCCATATATGTTGTATATTCCACATATGTAGTATATTCCACATATCTAGTATATTCCACATATCTAGTATATTCCACATATGTAGTATATTCCACATATCTAGTATATTCCACATATGTAGTATATTCCACATATGTAGTATATTCCACATATGTAGTATATTCCACATATGTAGTATATTCCACATATGTAGTATATTCCACATATGTAGTATATTCCACATATGTAGTATATTCCACATATCTAGTATAGTCCACATATGTAGTATATTCCACATATGTAGTATATTCCACATATGTAGTATATTCCACATATCTAGTATATTCCACATATGTAGTATATTCCACATATCTAGTATAGTCCACATATCTAGTATAGTCCACATATGTAGTATATTCCACATATGTAGTATATTCCACATATGTAGTATATTCCACATATGTAGTATATTCCACATATGTAGTATATTCCACATATGTAGTATATTCCACATATGTAGTATATTCCACATATGTAGTATATTCCACATATCTAGTATATTCCACATATGTAGTATATTCCACATATGTAGTATATTCCACATATGTAGTATATTCCACATATGTAGTATATTCCACATATGTAGTATATTCCACATATCTAGTATATTCCACATATGTAGTATATTCCACATATGTAGTATATTCCACATATGTAGTATATTCCACATATGTAGTATATTCCACATATCTAGTATAGTCCACATATCTAGTATAGTCCACATATGTAGTATATTCCACATATCTAGTATATTCCACATATGTAGTATATTCCACATATGTAGTATATTCCACATATCTAGTATATTCCACATATGTAGTATATTCCACATATGTAGTATATTCCACATATGTAGTATATTCCACATATCTAGTATAGTCCACATATCTAGTATAGTCCACATATGTAGTATATTCC
>NC_084639.1:130000-157500 GCF_033978795.1 Nerophis ophidion | reverse complement strand
GTCTTAAAACTGCCATTCAGACAGTTTGTTATATCATTTACAATTGTTAGTTGTATTTTATACTACATATTTGTATATATACATATATATTCATATCTATGTATGTATACAGATATAAGTCAAAAGTGTAGGTACACATGTAAAGAAGATGATGTCATGGCTGTCTTGACTTTCCAATCATTCTTATGTGTTTGTGATGTAGTGATTGGAGCACATACTTACTTCTTGCTCACAAAAACATTCATGACGTTTGCTTCTTTGATGTGAAGTGAAGCTCGGTTGGTAGAGTGGCCGTGCCAGCAACTTGAGGGTTGCAGGTTCAATTCCCGCTTCTGCCAACCTAGTCACTGCCGTTGTGTCCTTGGGCAAGACACTTTACCCACCTGCTCCCAGTGCCACCCACACTGGTTTGAATGTAACTTAGATATTGGGTTTCACTATGTAAAGTGCTTTGAGTCACGAGAGAAAAAGCGCTATATAAATATAATTCACTTTATATAGCGCTTTTTCTCTCATGACTCAAAGCGCTTTACATAGTGAAACCCAATATCTAATGTTTCCATTTAAAGCAGTGTGGGTGGCACTGGGAGCAGTCTTGCCCAAGGACACAACGGCAGTGACTAGGATTTCTCACAAATTCAGTGCATGGAAATAATTAATAGCACATATTTAGTTGACTTACAAAAAAAAGTTTCTACTCGAGTTTTGTTTTACACTGATTTTGTTTGCACACTGAATTTGAACACACTTTTTTTAAGAACACATCTGTTGCTCACATGTTTGTTTAATGAAATTGTCAGCATCATTTGAAATATTGTTCACAAAATTCAAAGGCCAAAAATTCCGTTCCACGAATTCAGTATCAAAAAAGAGTCTGTGATGAAGACAAAGTGACCTCGGTAAGCACTCCCAGGTCCCTTGTGGTGTCACACATGCGAGCCTGCAGGCTCATCAAAATAGGAGTAGTTTGTAGTCAAAAGCAGTGAAGCTGTCACAGTTAATTAAGATAAAGACAAACGACATGAATAATGAGATCCAGTAGAAACAGAGCAGATCTTGTTCAATCCAGTTCAAACATCCTTAACAACATTTTTGAAAGCGTTTCCCAAGCTAAATATCAGCTTCCCTGCCATGTATCGTAAATGTCCTTCACTTTTTTTTATCTGCGCTCAAAGCTTTGTTTTTGCTGACCGCAACTTTCCACCCAAACTTCCTTCTGAGACCTAATCGAGGCTTCCTGTTGCACTTGGAATGCACGGATAGGTCGTGTCGCCTCGCGCTGATTAGGAGAGAAAATACGAGCTTTGTAGTGTCTGCCATCTGGTTGAAGACCACATCAGGCACTGCAACACTTCCTCCAGTTCCTCTCCTCCCTTTCTACCAACACATGATAGCGCTAATAACTTACAGTAAGCTAATCATAACTGTGATACATAACTTTTGCAAGAAATGAAGAAACAATAACATCTAAAGTACTTTAGTGCAGCTCACACACTTTTATAGCTTCTTTTATGCTGCTGATACTGATACCAATCATCCGTGAGTGAGACGATACCTGCTTTCGCATGATATAAATATATATCTATATATATATATATATATATATATACATACATATATATAGAGGGACAAAAAAGTATTTAGTCAGCCAGCGATTGTGCAAGTTCTCCCACTTCAAATGATGACAGAGGTCTGTCATTTTCATCCTAGGTACACTTCAACTGGGAGAGACAGAATGTGGAAAAATAATCCATGAATTCACATTGTAGGAATTTGAAAGTAAGATCTCTGGCTCTCACAGACCTGTAACTTCTTCTTTAAGAAGCTCTTCTGTCCTCCACTCGTTACCTGTATTAATGGCACCTGTTTGAACGCGTTATTTGTATAAAAGACACCTGTCCACAGCCTCAAACAGTCAGACTCCAAACTCCACTATGGCCAAGACCAAAGAGCTGTAAAAGGACACCAGGAAAATAATTGTAGACCTGCACCAGACTGGGAAGAGTGAATCTACATTAGGCAAGCAGATTGGTGTGAAAAAAATCAACTGTGGGAGCAAATATCAGAAAATGGAAGACATACAAGACCACTGATAATCTCCCTCGATCTGGGGCTCCACGCAAGATCTCATCCCGTGGGGTCAAAATGATCATGAGAACGGTGAGCAAAAATCCCAGAACCACACGGGGGGACCTGGTGAATGACCTGCAGAGAGCTGGGACCAAAGTAACAAAGGTTACCATCAGTAACACACTACGCCGACAGGGAATCAAATCCTGCAGTGCCGGACGTGTCCCCCTGCTTAAGCCAGTGCATGTCCAGGCCCGCCTGAAGTTTGCCAGAGAGCACATGGGAGAATGTCATGTGGTCAGATGAAACTAAAATAGAACTTATCTTAGTTATCTATTTTACAGAAAGGCCATAAAGATTTTTTTTAAACTTTATAGAGACGGATCAACCTAAATTTGATTGAGATATTTACTGTAATCGTTATATTAGAAAGTTGAGTTGAGTTTATACCAAAATGTTCTATTTTGGTTTCATCTGACCACGTGACATTCTCCCAATCCTCTGCTGTATCATCCATGTATCCATTTTGGTATAAACTCAACTCCTCGTGTTTGGAGGGAGAAGAATACTGAGTTGCATCCCAAGAACACCATACCTACTGTGACGCATGGGGGTGGAAACATCATGCTTTGGGGCTGTTTTTCTGCTAAGGGGACAGGACGATTGATCCGTGTTAAGGAAAGAATGAATGGGGCCATGTATCCTGAGATTTGGAGCCAAAACCTCCTTCCATCAGTGAGAGCTTTGAATGCTTGACCAAATACTTGTTTTCCACCATTATTTACAAATAAATTCTTTAAAATTCCTACAATGTGAATTCCTGGATTTTTTTTCCACATTCTGTCTCTCCCAGTTGAAGTGTACCTATGATGAAAATTACAGACCTCTGTCATCATTTGAAGTGGGAGAACTTGCACAATCGCTGGCTGACTAAATACTTTTTTGTCCCACTGTATATATATATATATATATATATATATATATATATATATATATATATATATATATATATATATATATATATATATATATATATATATATATATATATCATACATACATACATGCATACATATATATACACATTGTGTTATATATATGTATATATATGTATATATTTATATATATACACACGTGTATGTTTTTATGTGTGTGTATTTATACAGATTGTATTCATGTATTTATATATCTATTTTATGCTGCTGATACTGATCATCCTTGAGTGTTATACTTTTATTAAAAAAGATGTATGTTGATTTATTTATATAAATATATGCATATACATATATACATATATATATTTTGATACATATTTAAATATACATATTAACATATCTATATATTTTTGTTCATTATTTATACATTTATATATAGTAAATGTATAGTATAAACAATTAATATATATGTGTTTATTTGTATACATGTATGTAAATATACACATTTATATATAAATGTTTACATATATAATGAACAAAAATATAAAATATATACATTTATTTGAATATATTTAAATATGTATAATATATATATATGTATAAATATGTATACATACACATTTTATATATATATATATGTATATATAATATATATATGTGTGGGTGTGTATATATATATATTTGTATATGTAATATATATAATATAAATATATATGTATAAATATGCATACATACACATTGTATATATATGTGTGTGTATATGTATATATATGTATGTATATAAATGTATATATATATATATGTGTGTGTGTGTGTGTGTGTGTGTATATATATATATATATATATATATATATATATATATATAAGGTTATTTCACTTGACCTTTTTCCGTGTTGAAGCAGCAAAAAAGGACATTATGTTAAATGAAGAGTTTCTGTCTCTGATAGTGTATATAATCATAAAGCCAACATGAACTCCATGGTGTTCAGGGATGAATAGTCTCTCCTATTGCTATTGTATTATGTTTTCAGCTATAGTTACATGAATCATTAGTAATGTAGAAGCCTAGTTTTGAATGGCAGGGTCCCTGCTATCACATGTTGATACAAAAATAACATTTACTGAATAAAAATCAACTACGGGCTTCCCAAATGCTGTAATAAATTAAGGAGACACCTCAAAAGGGACAAGCTGTAGGAAATGGATGGATGGATGGATGGAGTTGAGCATGTTGTAGGTCAGCATGTGTCCCCACTTTTAACTCTTTTTTTTCCAAACGCTTATTGCAAACGTTTGTTTACAGTAAGTCATTAATTTGACTTTGTAAGTCATTATTTTACTATCTCAGGTAACTGCGACTGTTTTGGTTTTACTTTACGGAATAAATATGGAGATGTATATTGTATGTTGCCATTCAGCAAATGGAGTGGAAAACACAAGCAAAAGTTGTAAGCTTCTTCATGCGACGAAGCCGGCCTACTTCACCACAGTCTGTAGTCTATTGGCCCCCAGGCTGTGGTGGCAGCGACCAGGTGAAGAGGTGAGGGTGGCATGCTGAGTGACACCCATCCTTACACCCACTTCCCCGGTCTCCACCCCCTGGAGAGTCACCACCTTAAGTAACACATTTTCTGGGGGAAACACTGAAGATTATATAGTAGTGTGAGAAGGAGACACAGGGACTACATTCATGTTCTGAGGTTCCACATTCCTGAGGGTAGTTGATGAGAATGAAATAAATACAAATACATGAAGGAATTGTGACAACTTTGAGGAGCAGAGAAAAGTATTTTCAAGATCAAACTTCTCTAGTAATATTTCTATGACTTGTGACACAGATTGTGTTCTTCACAGGTGTGTTCCACGCAGGTGTGTTTCATCAGGGTCGGACAGGTGGCTCGCAGCTGATGGGAACTTGACTCTGCTGATCCACGTCAAGGTAAGCCCTCACTTCACTTCCCAGCCATGGCAAGTGGATATGCTAGACAGGTGCTTTCGGAACATGGTAGACAGGTGGTTTCAGGACATGGTAGCCAGGTGGTTTCAGGACATGGTAGACAGGTGGTTTCAGGACATGGTAGATAGGTGGTTTCAGGACATGGTAGACAGGGCAACAACTGGGGTCATGTGGAGTTCATGGCGCCTCAAGTTTCTATTGTTGTTGTTGACATCTCCCTGAATGCAGCATCTGACTCCTTCTTTTTAAAATGTTGCAACACAAAGACGGGGACTTGTCTGCTGTCCCGCACCATCACACTCACTACCACATGCACTAGTCTACTGGTGTGTTGTGTTACACCATCACACTCACTACCACATGCACTAGTCTACTGGTGTGTTGTGTTACACCATCACACTCACTACCACATGCACTAGTCTACTGGTGTGTTGTGTTACACCATCACACTCACTACCACATGCACTAGTCTACTGGTGTGTTGTGTTACACCATCACACTCACTACCACATGCACTAGTCTACTGGTGTGTTGTGTTACACCATCACACTCACTACCACATGCACTAGTCTACTGGTGTGTTGTGTTACACCATCACACTCACTACCACATGCACTCATCTACTGGTGTGTTGTGTTACACCATCACACTCACTACCACATGCACTAGTCTACTGGTGTGTTGTGTTACACCATCACACTCACTACCACATGCACTCATCTACTGGTGTGTTGTGTTACACCATCACACTCACTACCACATGCACTAGTCTACTGGTGTGTTGTGTTACACCATCACACTCACTACCACATGCACTAGTCTACTGGTGTGTTGTGTTACACCATCACACTCACTACCACATGCACTAGTCTACTGGTGTGTTGTGTTACACCATCACACTCACTACCACATGGACTAGTCTACTGGTGTGTTGTGTTACACCATCACACTCACTACCACATGCACTAGTCTACTGGTGTGTTGTGTTACACCATCACACTCACTACCACATGCACTAGTCTACTGGTGTGTTGTGTTACACCATCACACTCACTACCACATGCACTAGTCTACTGGTGTGTTGTGTTACACCATCACACTCACTACCACATGGACTAGTCTACTGGTGTGTTGTGTTACACCATCACACTCACTACCACATGCACTAGTCTACTGGTGTGTTGTGTTACACCATCACACTCACTACCACATGCACTAGTCTACTGGTGTGTTGTGTTACACCATCACACTCACTACCACATGCACTAGTCTACTGGTGTGTTGTGTTACACCATCACACTCACTACCACATGCACTAGTCTACTGGTGTGTTGTGTTACACCATCACACTCACTACCACATGCACTAGTCTACTGGTGTGTTGTGTTACACCATCACACTCACTACCACATGCACTAGTCTACTGGTGTGTTGTGTTACACCATCACACTCACTACCACATGCACTAGTCTACTGGTGTGTTGTGTTACACCATCACACTCACTACCACATGCACTAGTCTACTGGTGTGTTGTGTTACACCATCACACTCACTACCACATGCACTAGTCTACTGGTGTGTTGTGTTACAACCAGCTGGCAATGTTCACACAGTGACCTTCGACCCCTAGCACCTGCATGTCTGCTAGTAAAGTGTGTGTGTGTGTGTGTGTGTGTGTGTGTGTGTGTGTGTGGCACACTCACTAGCTGTATTGACACTGTGCTGCATTGATGTTTTTAACCAATAATACGCTGAATGAAATGCAGAAATTTGGTTTAAAGAGACAAAACAATGTACCTTTATCAAAATGTTCCAACACTTTTTCCTTGTTACATTTTTAAAATTGATTTAGAAACGCGTGTAAGATCTTGACAGATACATAAATGTTCACTTTAGGGGGGCGTGAAGAATGATCTCACCTCTAGAAAAATGCAACTGAGAGCAAGTTCCAAACACTTCTTTAATGCACTGCTTGCTTCTTAAACACACACACACACACACACACACACACACACACACACACACACACACACACACACACACACACACACACACACACACACACACACACACACACACACACACACACACACACACACACACACACACACACGCACACACACTATTTCAATGTATGTTTTATCTTCTCTGTTTTACTTATTGTTGACATATTTAACATTTGATTTAATGCCTAGTTAAGGTGAAGAGGAGGTAGAATATGTTAAGTTGGTGACACCACGAAGCTCAAACTGGGATGTTTGGCACGTGTTTCTGGAACTAACTAGCGGGACAAGGTCAAGTCCTACCAATCTGAGCCGGGTTTGGCTTTTTCCTTCCAGAGGTGCCCACCAATATGTGTTTGGAGGGGGAGGAGCCAGGCAGGCAGCCGTGGTTATTTAGCATGCGTCATGGCTGACTGGAGTGGCGTTCATGTTGCCAACATGTCTTGGATGTCCTGGAAGTCTTTGCCAGACTGACATGAACTTGCTGAGCAAACAGCTGGAAGACATTCTGCCTTTTTGATATTTTTCTTAAGGGGGGGGGTCATGAGGGATTGACAACCATGCCCGCTCGCCG
Source organism: Nerophis ophidion (assembly GCF_033978795.1). Taxonomy (NCBI): domain Eukaryota; kingdom Metazoa; phylum Chordata; class Actinopteri; order Syngnathiformes; family Syngnathidae; genus Nerophis; species Nerophis ophidion. The sequence goes on along the minus strand of NC_084639.1, from coordinate 149,961 downwards.
TCTGTATTTGTTTTATTGTGAAAGTCAACTACCTCGGAATGCAGGATGCAATAATGAAGGCGCTTGTTGTTCCTGGCCGGTATGTGAGACCCTGAAGGCACCGCCATCTACCTTCTTTCTTCACTCCTCCAATTAGCGGCCGTGACGCCACATGGGTCCAGTTCTTCAGAAGACCCCCGCTACTGTTCCCGGCAACCTTGCCACCTTTCGCCACCGCCGCCTGTAAGCCGAGACCCCCGTTCTCCGCGACCTGTCAGGCGGCATTAGGTGACGGCGTGGCGTCCAAAACAGACCTCCATTCAGGCTGCCACCCTCAGGGGGGTTCGCTCCCAAAGACCGCCCCCTTTTTTCACCCCGCTGCCATCCTTAGTGGAGTTTAGGGTACGTCCACTTACTTATAGTCGCACTAAAACACCCTCAATTCCAGACTACAAGCTGCTATTTGTTTCCTACGCTTTGAAGCCTGCTGCTTCTAAAACAGCGCAGCTAATTTGTGGCTTTTTCTTTGCTGACGGCCATAATGCAAATAGTTTAACAAACAAAACATACCAAGACACTGAAAAGGTGTGCTATTGTTTATGCACCATCTTTTAGATGAGTTCGCCCTTCCATTTAGACTGAACATTTGAATTTCCCCTCAGGGATTGATAAAGTATGTCTGATTCTGATTCTGAGTTTGTCCTCCTATTTAGTGCGTTCAACCGGACGTCCAAGTGCCATTCAGTCTTCTAGCCATCCATAGCGTTTTTACTCGTATGTTTTCTCCATTCATCACTCAAGTTTTACAATATAACTAAAACAATTCTTACCTACTAAGGCAGGGGTCGGGAACCTTTTTGGCTGAGAGAGCCATGAAAGCCAAATATTTCACAATTCATTTCCGTAAGAGCCATATAACATTTTTCAACACTGAAGACAACTAAATTTGTGCATTTTTAAGTATGACCAACATTTGTAGAGTATAATAAGTCTCTTATTCTTTTTAACAACATGGTTATTATAAAAGTTAACCAATAATAAATATAATACTTCTTACCATTAATGCGAAATCTTGAACAGGTGCGGTAGAAAACAGATGGTTGGATTAAAATGCCTGAGAATGTTTTATAATTTGAACGTTATTTTTGATACTGTGATTACCAGCGGAATTATTCATTACTTATCGTGTTAAGCAATGTCAGCTAAGATTTATTTGAGAGCCAGATGCAGTCATCTGGCTCTCGAGCCATAGGTTCCCCACCTCTTGGTTTAAGCATTAGACACCTTTTTACCTGCACTCTGCCTCCCGCTGTTTCCCACATCTACAAAGCAATTAGCTACCAACTGCCACCTACTGATATGGAAGAGTATTACACGGTTACTCGGCATAGCTCGGTTGGTAGAGTGGCCGTGCTAGCAAGCTGAGGGTTCCAGGTTCGATTCCCACTTCCGCCATCCTAGTCACTGCCTTTGTGTCCTTGGGCAAGACACTTTACACACCTGCCCCCAGTGCCACCCACACTGCTTTAAATGTAACTCAGATATTGGGTTTCACTATGTAAAGCGCTTTGAGTCACTAGAGAAAAGCGCTATATAAATATAATTATCTGAGAGCCATATGTAGTCATCAAAAGAGCCACAGGTTCCCTACCCCTGCACTAAAGCATCCCATGTGTGATGTCTGTAAGAGTTTCTTCGGGTGTATTTGTACCTGCTATCGTATTGTAATGAAGCTAGCGTCGTTTGCATGAGCTAATATGCTAACATGTTTATGAGAGTCGGTGTTAATATTATTAACTTACAACAGCATTCTTTTTGTATTGTTTCACTTTCACAAATTCCTCAGTAAATTCACCAAAACGGCAGCGTTGAGTTATTGAGTCTGTTTAGCTGATTGGAGAGCTAGCTTGCGCAGCTAATGGCTCCATGACCATGACTGACATTTTGTTTTATCAGCCGTGTTCACGAAAAACCATTTGGAAACAATTAATGTATGTAAATAAGCGTGTTTGGTTAATGTCGTATTTGAAATATTTGAAATGATGTCTTTATTGGGAATTGTGTGTAGAATTTTGAGGAGGAAAAATAACTTATTTCCTGTGGGAATAAGGCTATAACATGGGGGTGTCCACACTACTGCGTCTACTCATGAGTTCGGTGAAGGAACTGGTTGTCTCCAAATGAATGAATAATAAATCAAAAATCTTGCTTAGAAGTGGATTTAACACAGCATTACATTTATGACCCAATCCCAACAACCTTTCGTATTCATGGCGCAAAAAACAAAACAAAAAACTTGCATATAACACAACCTGCTCACTGAACTTTGTAAATAGTATAAGAAATGTCCAAGCACTGTTAAAAAAAAAAAAAAATCAAAACCACACCCCTGTATCGGTTGGGGACATCTCTACGCTGCTGATCCGCCTCCGCTTGAGATGGTTTCCTGTGGACAGGACTCTCGCTGCTGTCTTGGATCCGCTTTGAACTGAACTCTGGCGGCTGTGTTGGAGCCACTATGGATTGAACTTTCACAGTATCATGTTAGACCAGCTCCACATCCATTGCTTTCGGTCCCCTAGAGGGGGGGGGTTGCCCACATCTGAGGTCCTCTCCAAGGTTTCTCATAGTCAGCATTGTCACTGGCGTCCCACTGAATGTGAATTCTCCCTGCCCACTGGGTGTGAGTTTTCCTTGCCCTTTTGTGGGTTCTTCCGAGGATGTTGTAGTCGTAATGATTTGTGCAGTCCTTTGAGACATTTGTGATTTGGGGCTATATAAATAAACATTGATTGATTGATTTATATTGCAATGCATGAGGGGAAAGATTGAAAACATCTCTGCACACTCACAAAAGCTACCCGGTGGTGGTTTAAGCACACTGCAGCTAGTCCCGTTGAAATCAACCGACCCCCACTCCCTAATGCTTCAGTCCCGCCCGCGCAGGATTCTCACAGGAATGAGGCAGAAAGCCACTTGAATAGTGTAGTGAGCTGCATGTGATGATGAGTGTGCACATGAAGGACTCCAGCAGGCAAGAAACACAAAGGTCCTAGTTGGCCTTGCAAGGATCATTGTGGGAGAAAAAAGACATTACAGGCCGTTGTCTGCGAGCAGAAGTTTGTTTTGGAGCGCCTCCACGCCGCCTCACGGACGCAGATTAGCCAGCAGCCACCCAGAGAGGCAAAGAATGGTTTTAATAAATTTGCTGCGCAGAAATACTTGTTTTCTTCTCGGGCCAAACACAACATTTGCTAGTTGGAAGGCCATTAAACACACGTGGCCTCGGACTTGACTGCTTGGAAAACCTCTCCAGCAGTCAAGTGGCCTCACTTCCATTCTTGCAGCGCTTTAGTATGTTACCCCCTGGGGTCACTAGGACTTTACAGTTCTGTCCAAGGTCTGGAACTATCTTTACCAGGCTCTCATGCTTGTGTTCACCTTGGCAGCTATCAAAACTGAAAGTTAACCTCACTGAGATGCAATGTGAATATGCTTTGTCCTTGAACATAAGGTCACGTGAAGGTCACCCTGACTGTCCCAAACACAGGTGGCTAGTAACCTGCTACATTTACTACAACACAACTACTTCAGTAACTTTTGGGATAAATTGTACTTCCAAGAGTAGTTTTAATGCAACATACTTTTACTTTTACTTGAGTATATTTATTACTCCGTTTATCTACATTCAGCTCGCTACTCGCTACTGATTTGTATTGATCTGTTAATGCACGCTTTGTTTGTTTTGTTTCATCAGACAGGCCTTCAAAGTAGGATCTATCACATGCCTGCGTTTCACCAATCAAATGCAGTCACTGGTGACATTTGACTCCGTTTCACCAATCAAATGCAGTCACAGGTGACGTTTGACTCCGTTTCACCAATCAAATGCAGTCACTGGTGACCTTTGACTCCGTTTCACCAATCAAATGCAGTCACTGGTGACCTTTGACACCGTTTCACCAATCAAATGCAGTCACTGGTGACCTTTGACTCCGTTTCGCCAATCAAATGCAGTGACTGGTGACGTTTGACTCTGTTTCACCAATCAAACAGAGCCAGACGGTCACATGATTAACTGCACACTTTTTTCTTTTTTACAAACCTTTATTCATAAATTTCAACATTTACAAACAGTTGAAAATAATAATCAAAGTAAGTACAAAACTGTATAAAAACCGTGCAAAACAGAGCCAGGGGGTTGTAAATTCAAAGTAACTAAATTAGAATGCAAAAAAAAAAATATATATATATATATATATATATATATATATAAAGAAAGTGCAAAGCCATAGGCTCACTCAATCTCAGTAAATAATTTAAATTTGGAACACAGCATCATTGTTTTCACAGCTTTTTGTGTTTTAATGTAGAGTTCTAAATCTTTTTTAAAGGCACAAAAAACAGGTCGGATATTGAGAAACTTACATTTATGAATATAAAACTTGCAAAGGTAAAATTCATTTTCACATTGTTTTTTGATTCAGTGTAAAACCAAATGTGTATTATTTAATATATATTATTGTTTTAGTTGCTTAAGAGATATTCCAGGCTCTGAATGTGTTCATTGCTATGTTTATGTTTTTGTGCATTACTTGTTGCCGTCATCATTAAAGGAACAGGTTACTCACCAGGTACTCAGTACTTGAGTAGTTTTTTCACAACATGACAGGCCTGAAGAAGACTGGGTAGAAAGTAAGTCCTTTCTAAGTGTTATTTATCTTTATAGTCAATCTTTTTATCAGGTTTTCAAATGCTAAAGTGTCAAAACTACAGTAGTTTTATGAAGGAATGTAGAAAGATGTACGGTATTTACCTTGGGAAAGTGGACCTCTCCTTTGAAATGCAGCAACATTTTCATGGATAAATGTCTGCCTTTTTGATATCAATTCAATGTTCTTGGCTGGCATTCTGCTCCAGGATAGCTGGTCATCTTTTTGATGATTTCCTTCTTTAATTCAATGAATATCGTCCACCTCTTCTTCCCAGCGTTGTCTTTCACTTTCACTTTCACTTTCACTTCCTTCCCATGCTTGGGACAACAAAAGTCATGTCCATTTTGACATCTGCAAAAAAAAAAAAGGGAATATAAACGCTCCAAAATAAGTAAATAAGGCTGTACTTTTAAAAAAAATACACTAGCATGATGCTAACATGCATTGCTACTGACATGCTACAGATTAGCATTAGCAATTTTACATGGCAATTTTAACGCCTCCAAATATGTGAATGAAAACAACACATATGCGCAAGGGAGTTTAAACCATCCATCCATTTCCTACCGCTTGACCCTTATGGGGTTGCGGGGGGTGCTGGATCCTATCTCAGCTGCATTCCAGGGGAAGGCGGTGTACACCCTGGACAAGTCGCCACCTCATCGCAGGGCCAACACAGATAGACAACATTCACACACTAGGGACCATTTAGTGTTGCCAATCAACCTATCCCCAGGTGCAGGTGGGAGGGGCCTATCCCCAGGTGCATGTGCTTAGAGGTGGGAGGGGCCTATCCCCAGGTGCATGTGCTTGGAGGTGGGAGGGGCCTATCCCCAGGTGCATGTGCTTGGAGGTGGGAGGGGCCTATCCCCAGGTGCATGTCTTTGGAGGTGGGAGGGGCCTATCCCCAGGTGCATGTCTTTGGAGGTGGGAGGGGCATATCCCCAGGTGCATGTCTTTGGAGGTGGGAGGGGCCTATCCCCAGGTGCATGTCTTTGGAGGTGGGAGGGGCCTATCCCCAGGTGCATGTCTTTGGAGGTGGGAGGGGCCTATCCCCAGGTGCATGTCTTTGGAGGTGGGAGGGGCCTATCCCCAGGTGCATGTCTTTGGAGGTGGGAGGGGCATATCCCCAGGTGCATGTCTTTGGAGGTGGGAGGGGCCTATCCCCAGGTGCATGTCTTTGGAGGTGGGAGGGGCCTATCCCCAGGTGCATGTCTTTGGAGGTGGGAGGGGCCTATCCCCAGGTGCATGTCTTTGGAGGTGGGAGGGGCCTATCCCCAGGTGCATGTCTTTGGAGGTGGGAGGGGCCTATCCCCAGGTGCATGTCTTTGGAGGTGGGAGGGGCCTATCCCCAGGTGCATGTCTTTGGAGGTGGGAGGGGCCTATCCCCTGGTGCATGTCTTTGGAGGTGGGAGGGGCCTATCCCCAGGTGCATGTCTTTGGAGGTGGGAGGGGCCTATCCCCAGGTGCATGTCTTTGGAGGTGGGAGGGGCCTATCCCCAGGTGCATGTCTTTGGAGGTGGGAGGGGCCTATCCCCAGGTGCATGTCTTTGGAGGTGGGAGGGGCCTATCCCCAGGTGCATGTCTTTGGAGGTGGGAGGGGCCTATCCCCAGGTGCATGTCTTTGGAGGTGGGAGGGGCCTATCCCCAGGTGCATGTCTTTGGAGGTGGGAGGGGCCTATCCCCAGGTGCATGTCTTTGGAGGTGGGAGGGGCCTATCCCCAGGTGCATGTCTTTGGAGGTGGGAGGGGCCTATCCCCAGGTGCATGTCTTTGGAGGTGGGAGGGGCCTATCCCCTGGTGCATGTCTTTGGAGGTGGGAGGGGCCTATCCCCAGGTGCATGTCTTTGGAGGTGGGAGGGGCCTATCCCCAGGTGCATGTCTTTGGAGGTGGGAGGGGCCTATCCCCAGGTGCATGTCTTTGGAGGTGGGAGGGGCCTATCCCCAGGTGCATGTCTTTGGAGGTGGGAGGGGCCTATCCCCAGGTGCATGTCTTTGGAGGTGGGAGGGGCCTATCCCCTGGTGCATGTCTTTGGAGGTGGGAGGAAGCCGGCGTAGAACCCACACAGTCACGGGGAGAACATGCAAACTCCACACAGAAAGATCCCGAGCCTGGGATTGAACCCAGGACTACTCAAGTCTTTTGTATTGTGAGGCAGGCGCACTAACCCCTGTCCCACCGTGCTGCCCTAAGACAGTATATAATTGTATTTCATTCATTAGTACCGCGGTATTCCGTACAACCCCAGTACTAAAAACTGGTACACGTCGAGTACCCAAACGGTTCTCATCCCCACACTCGTATCCCGAAAACCTGGTAATCAGGAGCATTGGTGATTAGCCCAGTTACCTGAGAACTAGCAGGTAACTGGATCGTTAGGGGTGGGTTTTGGTATGGCTGCAGTCAGACCTCGTAGGTTCCAATCCTCAAGGGAAGTTCCTGCAGGCTTGTGTGGGCAGCTTTAAGGGGACCAGGCCCCCACACCGTCTTCCCACATATTTAGGTGTCTACACACATTTAGCAGCGTGGTACCCGCAACACCCCCCCTCCACCCCTCCCCCTGTCCCCCATTTTCCGGGAAAGAAGGCTTGAGGAGGGTCGGGGTCTCGGGGAATGAAGGCAATTATGCAGTCATCTGTGCAAACACACCCGGGGACAAAAACCACACCGGGGGAGTCAGGCCGGAAAAGAAAAGGAGGATCTGGACCCTGACTAAGACTAAGACTGAGACCAAGGCGAGGGTGGCCGCGTGACAGTTAGTCTGTCAGGGCTGCTGCCTTCCTGCTGATTGGCGCCAGATGTGCCGCCCCTGCCTCCTGTCATGTGACTCGCACGGCACCTGGACAGGTGATTTAGTGATGGTGATGGACATTAGGACACTTCCTGTCGGTGAGACACATCTGCTCTGTTGTGGACCTCGATGGACGTGTTGTGTTCTCTAGACCTCTATGGACGTGTTGTGTTCTCTGGACCTCTATGGACGTGTTGTGTTCTCTGGACCTCTATGGACGTGTTGTGTTCTCTGGACCTCTATGGACGTGTTGTGTTCTCTAGACCTCCATGGACGTGGCGTGTTCTCGGGACCTCTATGGACGTGTTGTGTTCTCGAGACCTCTATGGACGTGGCGTGTTCTCGAGACCTCTATGGACGTGGTGTGTTCTCTGGACCTCTATGGACGTGTTGTGTTCTCTAGACCTCCATGGACGTGGCGTGTTCTCGGGACCTCTATGGACGTGTTGTGTTCTCGAGACCTCTATGGACGTGGCGTGTTCTCGAGACCTCCATGGACGTGGCGTGTTCTCGGGACCTCCATGGACGTGTTGTGTTCTCTGGACCTCCATGGACGTGGCGTGTTCTCGGGACCTCTATGGACGTGTTGTGTTCTCTGGACCTCTATGGACGTGTTGTGTTCTCTAGACCTCTATGGACGTGGCGTGTTCTCGAGACCTCTATGGACGTGGTGTGTTCTCGAAACCTCTATGGACGTGTTGTGTTCTCGAGACCTCTGTGGACGTGTTGTGTTCTCTGGACCTCTATGGACGTGTTGTGTTCTCTGGACCTCTATGGACGTGGCGTGTTCTCGGGACCTCTGTGGACGTGGCGTGTTCTCTGGACCTCTATGGACGTGGCGTGTTCTCTGGACCTCTATGGACGTGGCGTGTTCTCGAGACCTCCATGGACGTGTTGTGTTCTCGAAACCTCCATGGACGTGGCGTGTTCTCGGGACCTCTGTGGACGTGTTGTGTTCTCTGGACTTCTGTGGACGTGTTGTGTTCTTGGGACCTCTATGGACGTGACGTGTTCTCGGGACCTCTGTGGACGTGTTGTGTTCTCTGGACCTCTATGGACGTGGCGTGTTCTCGAAACCTCCATGGACGTGTTGTGTTCTCTAGACCTCCATGGACGTGGCGTGTTCTCGGGACCTCTGTGGACGTGTTGTGTTCTCTGGACTTCTGTGGACGTGTTGTGTTCTTGGGACCTCTATGGACGTGACGTGTTCTCGGGACCTCTGTGGACGTGTTGTGTTCTCTGGATCTCTGTGGACGTGTTGTGTTCTCTGGACCTCTATGGACGTGTTGTGTTCTCTGGACCTCTATGGACGTGTTGTGTTCTCTGGACCTCTGTGGACGTGGCGTGTTCTCGAAACCTCCATGGACGTGGCGTGTTCTCGGGACCTCTATGGACGTGTTGTGTTCTCTAGACCTCTATGGACGTGTTGTGTTCTCTAGACCTCCATGGACGTGGCGTGTTCTCGAAACCTCCATGGACGTGGCGTGTTCTCGAAACCTCCATGGACGTGTTGTGTTCTCTAGACCTCCATGGACGTGGCGTGTTCTCGGGACCTCTGTGGACGTGTTGTGTTCTCTGGACTTCTGTGGACGTGTTGTGTTCTTGGGACCTCTATGGACGTGTTGTGTTCCCTGGACCTGCTGTGGCAACAGACGGACTGTGCCATGTTTGACACATGAGGAAGAAAAGCAGGGATTGGATCCTTTAGGTAGCAGGACCCGTCCCCGTAAAACTACTGCCATGGCAGTCCAGCTCAGACCCGGGTCATCATTTTTGTTTGTAGTCGCTCAAAAACCTTGTGATGTTGCACCAGCATAAAGAATGCTGTCTGTTGCGCCTTGAGAAGTGTTAATGCTGTAAGTATTGTGTTGATGACGCACCGGGCGGCTTAGTTGTAGTTTCCATTGACACATTTTGAGGTCTTGAAATCGCATGTAAAATCGCTAATGTTCATCTGTGACATGTCCATAGCAGAGCCAGTGTACATTAGCATCCAGCTAGCACGTTTTTGGAAATAAAAAGTATAGTGGTAATAGTATAATATGCTGTATAATAGACACTTTTTATATTATTCACATTTTAATAATGCTGTATAATAGACTGTATTTATATTATTCACATGTGAATAATGCTGTATAATAGACTGTATTTATATTATTCACATGTGAATAATGCTTTATAATAGACTGTATTTATATAATGCTGAACAATGCTGCTGCTGATGATGCTGATGTTGATGATGATCTTAATGATGCCGATGTTGCTGCTGATGCTGATGTTGATGATGATCTTAAAGATGCTGATGCTGATGCAGCTGCTGATGTGGACATGCTGATGTTGATGATGATGATGCTGCTGATATTGACATGCTGATGTTGATGATTAACTTAATGATGCTGATGTTGGTGATGATGATGTTGATGATGATGATCTTAATGATGCTGGCTGATGTTGAAGATGATGATCTTAATAACGATGATGATGACGGTGATGTTGGTGAAATTAAATAATCTTTCTCTAAAAAAAATACAACTGAAGTATCTGTTCTTACAAGAATGTTTGTCTAAAGATTGACATCCTCTAAACTGGTACTGTCCCAAATGTTGCATGTACAGTAAATGAAGGAGTTGTTGGATTTGAACATTTTTTTTCTCTGAAAAATGCAAACTATTCCAAATCAGTAAAATAAACTAAACATGTTGTTAGTATTTAGAGCAGTGATTCCTGAACTCCATGTCGTGGATCGCCTAACAGTCACTTGATTAAAGTACAGGCTTTTATGTTTCTTTGTTCAAACATAGTGTTACCGTTCAAACTGTGTAATGTTACCATTTAACATAATGAGTACTTAAGCCTACTGCGCTACTGTCTTTAATGCTGGTCGTCATGGTGATACTTAGAGAGCCAAGTGTTGTACTATCTCTGACTTCTGCAGTTCTATTTTTGGTTGGTTGGCTTTTTCCGCGGCTAAGTTTCTTCCAGCTGGCGTGAACTTAGCCAAGGTTTGTTTACCTTCTCCCAAAGCACTTTGAATGTTTCCTGCCATATGTGCATCGTATCTTTCCACGGCAGCCTGAACATTTACGGCGGCCCCACTCCGAACAAGGACTGGTTATTGCGGAGCGCCACAGAACAATTAATACTGCGGCAGGAACGTCAGCCAGGCCGATATTTGAGCTAAAGCAAATAGCGCAACATTAGCATTGAGTGACAGGCTGCAGGATTCCCAAGCTAGCCTGAAAAAGCCAGCTCCATCTGAGCGTTTATTAATTGGTTCTTTTTGGGGGTGAAGGACAAGTAACAGCTGGGCCGCACTATAAAAACAATGAGTGCTGCTTCTGGTGTTTTGGTGTAGCATCTTCAGCATCTTCAGCATCTTCAGCATCTTCAGCATCTTCAGCTTCTTCAGCATCTTCAGCATCTTCAGCATCTTCAGCCAGAAAGCAGACAATAGGTGGAGCACACAGGCAAGCGGTCATGTGGTCGAGGGAAGCTTTCTGGCCACGGGATTTGGTTTTTTCCACGCCAGCTCTTATAATGTGGGTCAGGAAAAGGCTCAGGTGACTTACGTACAACACCTGCGGGCCAGCACGCCGTCACTGCAACGTCAAAACAAATCACCTCGGCTGCTCTTTTGCAGTGTGCTGCAGCGGGGGTGTCCTAACTTATTCCACTCAGGGCAGCACTCTAAAAAGATGTTTTAATTTTCAAATCCAATACAATGTTTAGATTATTTATTTTTTTACCTTAAGAGCTCCCTTCAAGTTTGAACAGTCAAAAAAAAAAAAGTCAAACAGAAAATATGCAATATTTCCCCCAGAAAAATGTCAAAGTGGAATATTTGATGTGAAGTAATTGGAGCCTTAAACCATTCATAACATTGATTTTGATTCATTATTCATTTATGAGCCTCAATAACAAAAAAAAATCCCACAAAGTCTCAGAGATCTAAAAAGACCCCACTCAAAAAAGTTCATATTTAAATTACAATTAGTTTTTATTATTCTAACCCTCAAATCTTCAAATCATATTTTGATCCCTCTGTCGATTATAAGTTTTTATTTGTGTTTTTTTTATGTTTTATGCCTTTTTTTGCCATAGAAAACAAAATTGTCATAACATTGATTTTGATTCATTATTATTTTTTCAGCAATGACTTGAAAACTAACCCACTAAAATTCTCAGGATTTAAAAGCACACACTCATAAAAGTCTTCAAATTTAGTCACACATGTTTTTGTTTTTTTACTTTGAATACTTTTTTATGGCAAAAACACATTTTTATGGCAAAAACATTTTTGAATATTTATTTGTTTTTAATGCTGTTTTTGTCATAGAAAACATTGTTTTTTTTAATGGAAAAAACACAAAATACACAATATTTTCCCCAACATTTTTTCAAAGTGAAATAATTGAAACCAATAATTCATAACATTGATTTTAATTAACATTTATTTTTTATTTTTTATAAATCACACTAAAATTCTCAGGGATCTAAAAGCACCCCATTCAAAGTCTTAAAATTAAATCTCAAAAATATAATTTGTTTATCTTGAACGCTCAAATATATATATATATATATATATATATATATATATATATATATATATATATATATATTTATATATATATATATATATATATATATATATATATATATATATATATATATATATATATATATCTACCTTTTTATTTTTATATTTGAATGTTTATTTGTTTTTCTTAAGCGGTTTTTGTCATAGAAAAGTTGGGTTTTTATGGCAAAAACACAAAGTATTTGATGTAAAATAATTGGAACCTTAAATAGGTCAATAATTCATAACATTGATTTTGATGCATTATTATTTTTTAAACAATGACTTTAAAAAGCACCCCACTCAAAGTGTTAAAAGTAAGTCACTATTATTTATTTTTACTTTCAACGCTCAAGTCTATAGATCAATTTTAGAACTATTGGTCTATTAAGAGTTTTTATAATTTTCATAATTTTACTGTTTTTTACACAGAAAACATAGTTTTTTATGGCAAAAACACACAATACGCAACATTTTCTCCAAAGTGAAATTATTGCTGTGAAGTAATTGGAGCCTTCAGTAGGCCAATGATTTTGATTCATTATTTTTTTGAGCAATGATTTAAAAACAAACCCAATTAAATTGTTAGGGATCTAAAAGCACCCCACTTATAGTGTTAAAATTAAATCTAAAATAGGATTTTCTTTTCTTACTTTCAACGCTCAAATCTATAGATCAACTGCAGAACTATTTGTCGATTATAAAAGTATATATATTTTTTATGTTTCTTTGTTTTTTTTAATGCCTCAATATTTGATAACATTGATTTTGATGTTTTATTGTTTTGGGATCTTTGACAGTTGTAAAGAAAACAACCTCCTGTGTGGCAGATTTGTGTTATAAGAGTCAACATTGCAACTTTTTATTGTTACATTTAAGTATTTAAAAAAATTGGCAAGCCCTCCCTTATTCTTGCTGTGTTGGAACACCTGTGTCTCATGCCACCTGTACATCATCATCACATTCCTGCTGTGTTGGAACACCTGTGTCTCATGCCACCTGTACATCATCATCACATTCCTGCTGTGTTGGAACACCTGTGTCTCACGCCGCCTGTACATCATCATCACATTCCTGCTGTGTTGGAACACCTGTGTCTCATGCCACCTGCACATCATCATCACATTCCTGCTGTGTTGGAACACCTGTGTCTCACGCCACCTGTACATCATCATCACATTCCTGCTGTGTTGGAACACCTGTGTCTCATGCCACCTGTACATCATCATCACATTCCTGCTGTGTTGGAACACCTGTGTCTCATGCCACCTGTACATCATCATCACATTCCTGCTGTGTTGGAACACCTGTGTCTCACGCCGCCTGTACATCATCATCACATTCCTGCTGTGTTGGAACACCTGTGTCTCATGCCACCTGCACATCATCATCACATTCCTGCTGTGTTGGAACACCTGTGTCTCATGCCACCTGTACATCATCATCACATTCCTGCTGTGTTGGAACACCTGTGTCTCACGCCGCCTGTACATCATCATCACATTCCTGCTGTGTTGGAACACCTGTGTCTCACGCCGCCTGTACATCATCATCACATTCCTGCTGTGTTGGAACACCTGTGTCTCACGCCACCTGTACATCATCACCACATTCCTGCTGTGTTGGAACACCTGTGTCTCACGCCACCTGTACATCATCATCACATTCCTGCTGTGTTGGAACACCTGTGTCTCATGCCACCTGCACATCATCATCACATTCCTGCTGTGTTGGAACACCTGTGTCTCATGCCACCTGTACATCATCATCACATTCCTGCTGTGTTGGAACACCTGTGTCTCACGCCGCCTGTACATCATCATCACATTCCTGCTGTGTTGGAACACCTGTGTCTCACGCCGCCTGTACATCATCATCACATTCCTGCTGTGTTGGAACACCTGTGTCTCACGCCACCTGTACATCATCATCACATTCCTGCTGTGTTGGAACACCTGTGTCTCACGCCGCCTGTACATCATCATCACATTCCTGCTGTGTTGGAACACCTGTGTCTCATGCCACCTGCACATCATCATCACATTCCTGCTGTGTTGGAACACCTGTGTCTCATGCCACCTGTACATCATCATCACATTCCTGCTGTGTTGGAACACCTGTGTCTCACGCCGCCTGTACATCATCATCACATTCCTGCTGTGTTGGAACACCTGTGTCTCACGCCGCCTGTACATCATCATCACATTCCTGCTGTGTTGGAACACCTGTGTCTCACGCCACCTGTACATCATCACCACATTCCTGCTGTGTTGGAACACCTGTGTCTCACGCCACCTGTACATCATCATCACATTCCTGCTGTGTTGGAACACCTGTGTCTCATGCCACCTGCACATCATCATCACATTCCTGCTGTGTTGGAACACCTGTGTCTCATGCCACCTGTACATCATCATCACATTCCTGCTGTGTTGGAACACCTGTGTCTCACGCCGCCTGTACATCATCATCACATTCCTGCTGTGTTGGAACACCTGTGTCTCACGCCACCTGTACATCATCACCACATTCCTGCTGTGTTGGAACACCTGTGTCTCACGCCGCCTGTACATCATCATCACATTCCTGCTGTGTTGGAACACCTGTGTCTCACGCCGCCTGTACATCATCATCATCACATTCCTGCTGTGTTGGAACACCTGTGTCTCACGCCGCCTGTACATCATCATCATCACATTCCTGCTGTGTTGGAACATCTGTGTCTCACGCCACCTGTACATCATCATCATCACATTCCTGCTGTGTTGGAACACCTGTGTCTCATGCCACCTGTACATCATCATCACATTCCTGCTGTGTTGGAACACCTGTGTCTCATGCCACCTGTACATCATCATCACATTCCTGCTGTGTTGGAACACCTGTGTCTCACGCCGCCTGTACATCATCATCACATTCCTGCTGTGTTGGAACACCTGTGTCTCACGCCGCCTGTACATCATCATCATCACATTCCTGCTGTGTTGGAACATCTGTGTCTCACGCCGCCTGTACATCATCATCACATTCCTGCTGTGTTGGAACACCTGTGTCTCACGCCGCCTGTACATCATCATCACATTCCTGCTGTGTTGGAACACCTGTGTCTCACGCCACCTGTACATCATCATCACATTCCTGCTGTGTTGGAACACCTGTGTCTCACGCCGCCTGCACATCATCATCACATTCCTGCTGTGTTGGAACACCTGTGTCTCACGCCGCCTGCACATCATCATCACATTCCTGCTGTGTTGGAACACCTGTGTCTCACGCCGCCTGTACATCATCATCACATTCCTGCTGTGTTGGAACACCTGTGTCTCACGCCGCCTGTACATCATCATCACATTCCTGCTGTGTTGGAACACCTGTGTCTCACGCCGCCTGTACATCATCATCACATTCCTGCTGTGTTGGAACACCTGTGTCTCACGCCGCCTGTACATCATCATCACATTCCTGCTGTGTTGGAACACCTGTGTCTCACGCCGCCTGTACATCATCATCACATTCCTGCTGTGTTGGAACACCCGTGTCTCACGCCGCCTGTACATCATCATCACATTCCTGCTGTGTTGGAACACCTGTGTCTCACGCCGCCTGTACATCATCATCACATTCCTGCTGTGTTGGAACACCTGTGTCTCACGCCGCCTGTACATCATCATCACATTCCTGCTGTGTTGGAACACCTGTGTCTCACGCCGCCTGTACATCATCATCACATTCCTGCTGTGTTGGAACACCTGTGTCTCACGCCGCCTGTACATCATCATCACATTCCTGCTGTGTTGGAACACCTGTGTCTCACGCCGCCTGTACATCATCATCACATTCCTGCTGTGTTGGAACACCTGTGTCTCACGCCGCCTGTACATCATCATCACATTCCTGCTGTGTTGGAACACCTGTGTCTCACGCCGCCTGTACATCATCATCACATTCCTGCTGTGTTGGAACACCCGTGTCTCACGCCGCCTGTACATCATCATCACATTCCTGCTGTGTTGGAACACCTGTGTCTCATGCCGCCTGTACATCATCATCACATTCCTGCTGTGTTGGAACACCTGTGTCTCACGCCGCCTGTACATCATCATCACATTCCTGCTGTGTTGGAACACCTGTGTCTCATGCCGCCTGTACATCATCATCACATTCCTGCTGTGTTGGAACACCTGTGTCTCACGCCGCCTGTACATCATCATCACATTCCTGCTGTGTTGGAACACCTGTGTCTCACGCCGCCTGTACATCATCATCACATTCCTGCTGTGTTGGAACACCTGTGTCTCACGCCGCCTGTACATCATCATCACATTCCTGCTGTGTTGGATCACCTGTGTCTCACGCCGCCTGTACATCATCATCACATTCCTGCTGTGTTGGAACACCTGTGTCTCACGCCGCCTGTACATCATCATCACATTCCTGCTGTGTTGGAACACCTGTGTCTCACGCCGCCTGTGCATCATCATCACATTCCTGCTGTGTTGGAACACCTGTGTCTCACGCCGCCTGTACATCATCATCACATTCCTGCTGTGTTGGAACACCTGTGTCTCACGCCGCCTGTACATCATCATCACATTCCTGCTGTGTTGGAACACCCGTGTCTCATGCCGCCTGTACATCATCATCACATTCCTGCTGTGTTGGAACACCTGTGTCTCATGCCACCTGTACATCATCATCACATTCCTGCTGTGTTGGAACACCTGTGTCTCACGCCGCCTGTACATCATCATCACATTCCTGCTGTGTTGGAACACCTGTGTCTCACGCCGCCTGTACATCATCATCACATTCCTGCTGTGTTGGAACACCTGTGTCTCACGCCGCCTGCACATCATCATCACATTCCTGCTGTGTTGGAACACCTGTGTCTCATGCCGCCTGTACATCATCATCACATTCCTGCTGTGTTGGAACACCTGTGTCTCATGCCGCCTGTACATCATCATCACATTCCTGCTGTGTTGGAACACCTGTGTCTCACGCCGCCTGTACATCATCATCACATTCTTGCTGTGTTGGAACACCTGTGTCTCACGCCGCCTGTACATCATCACCACATTCCTGCTGTGTTGGAACACCTGTGTCTCACGCCGCCTGTACATCATCACCACATTCCTGCTGTGTTGGAACACCTGTGTCTCACGCCGCCTGTACATCATCATCACATTCCTGCTGTGTTGGAACACCTGTGTCTCATGCCGCCTGTACATCTTCATCACATTCCTGCTGTGTTGGAACACCTGTGTCTCACGCCGCCTGTACATCATCATCACATTCCTGCTGTGTTGGAACACCTGTGTCTCACGCCGCCTGTACATCATCATCACATTCCTGCTGTGTTGGAACACCTGTGTCTCACGCCGCCTGTACATCATCATCACATTCCTGCTGTGTTGGAACACCTGTGTCTCACGCCGCCTGTACATCATCATCACATTCCTGCTGTGTTGGAACACCTGTGTCTCACGCCACCTGTACATCATCACCACATTCCTGCTGTGTTGGAACACCTGTGTCTCACGCCACCTGCACATCATCATCACATTCCTGCTGTGTTGGAACACCTGTGTCTCATGCCACCTGCACATCATCATCACATTCCTGCTGTGTTGGAACACCTGTGTCTCATGCCGCCTGTACATCATCATCACATTCCTGCTGTGTTGGAACACCTGTGTCTCACGCCGCCTGTACATCATCATCACATTCCTGCTGTGTTGGAACACCTGTGTCTCACGCCGCCTGTACATCATCACCACATTCCTGCTGTGTTGGAACACCTGTGTCTCACGCCGCCTGTACATCATCATCACATTCCTGCTGTGTTGGAACACCTGTGTCTCACGCCGCCTGTACATCATCATCATCACATTCCTGCTGTGTTGGAACACCTGTGTCTCACGCCGCCTGTACATCATCATCATCACATTCCTGCTGTGTTGGAACATCTGTGTCTCACGCCACCTGTACATCATCATCATCACATTCCTGCTGTGTTGGAACACCTGTGTCTCATGCCACCTGTACATCATCATCACATTCCTGCTGTGTTGGAACACCTGTGTCTCATGCCACCTGTACATCATCATCACATTCCTGCTGTGTTGGAACACCTGTGTCTCACGCCGCCTGTACATCATCATCACATTCCTGCTGTGTTGGAACACCTGTGTCTCACGCCGCCTGTACATCATCATCATCACATTCCTGCTGTGTTGGAACATCTGTGTCTCACGCCGCCTGTACATCATCATCACATTCCTGCTGTGTTGGAACACCTGTGTCTCACGCCGCCTGTACATCATCATCACATTCCTGCTGTGTTGGAACACCTGTGTCTCATGCCACCTGTACATCATCATCACATTCCTGCTGTGTTGGAACACCTGTGTCTCACGCCGCCTGCACATCATCATCACATTCCTGCTGTGTTGGAACACCTGTGTCTCACGCCGCCTGTACATCATCATCACATTCCTGCTGTGTTGGAACACTTGTGTCTCACGCCGCCTGTACATCATCATCACATTCCTGCTGTGTTGGAACACCTGTGTCTCACGCCGCCTGTACATCATCATCACATTCCTGCTGTGTTGGAACACCTGTGTCTCACGCCGCCTGTACATCATCATCACATTCCTGCTGTGTTGGAACACCTGTGTCTCACACCGCCTGTACATCATCATCACATTCCTGCTGTGTTGGAACACCTGTGTCTCACGCCGCCTGTACATCATCATCACATTCCTGCTGTGTTGGAACACCTGTGTCTCACGCCGCCTGTACATCATCATCACATTCCTGCTGTGTTGGAACACCTGTGTCTCACGCCGCCTGTACATCATCATCACATTCCTGCTGTGTTGGAACACCTGTGTCTCACGCCGCCTGTACATCATCATCACATTCCTGCTGTGTTGGAACACCTGTGTCTCACGCCGCCTGTACATCATCATCACATTCCTGCTGTGTTGGAACACCTGTGTCTCACGCCGCCTGTACATCATCATCACATTCCTGCTGTGTTGGAACACCTGTGTCTCACGCCGCCTGTACATCATCATCACATTCCTGCTGTGTTGGAACACCTGTGTCTCACGCCGCCTGTACATCATCATCACATTCCTGCTGTGTTGGAACACCTGTGTCTCACGCCGCCTGTACATCATCATCACATTCCTGCTGTGTTGGAACACCCGTGTCTCATGCCGCCTGTACCTCATCATCACATTCCTGCTGTGTTGGAACACCTGTGTCTCATGCCACCTGTACATCATCATCACATTCCTGCTGTGTTGGAACACCTGTGTCTCACGCCGCCTGTACATCATCATCACATTCCTGCTGTGTTGGAACACCTGTGTCTCATGCCGCCTGTACATCATCATCACATTCCTGCTGTGTTGGAACACCTGTGTCTCACGCCGCCTGTACATCATCATCACATTCCTGCTGTGTTGGAACACCTGTGTCTCATGCCGCCTGTACATCATCATCACATTCCTGCTGTGTTGGAACACCTGTGTCTCACGCCGCCTGTACATCATCATCACATTCCTGCTGTGTTGGAACACCTGTGTCTCACGCCGCCTGTACATCATCATCACATTCCTGCTGTGTTGGAACACCTGTGTCTCACGCCGCCTGTACATCATCATCACATTCCTGCTGTGTTGGAACACCTGTGTCTCACGCCGCCTGTACATCATCATCACATTCCTGCTGTGTTGGAACACCTGTGTCTCACGCCGCCTGTACATCATCATCACATTCCTGCTGTGTTGGAACACCTGTGTCTCACGCCGCCTGTACATCATCATCACATTCCTGCTGTGTTGGAACACCTGTGTCTCACGCCGCCTGTACATCATCATCACAT
>NC_084639.1:95000-125000 GCF_033978795.1 Nerophis ophidion | reverse complement strand
TAGCAAAAAAGCACATCAAACATACAAAAAACACAAATAAATAAAAACATTATATAGACGGAGAGATCTAAAGTTGATTTGAAGGTTTGAGCGTTAGAATAATACAATAAATTGTGATTTAATTTGAACACATTTATGAGTGTGGTCCTTTTGGATCCCCAGGAATTTTAGTGGGATTTTTAAACTCATTGCGCAAAAAAAAAAAAAGAATCAACGTCAATGTTGTTACATGAAAACTTTATTTATGGCAAAAAAGGGTATAAAACATACAAAAAACACAATAAATAAAAACGTATAATTGACGGAGAGATCTATAGTTGATTTGAAGATTTGGGTATTAAAAGTATTTCAAAATGTTATTTAATTTGAACACTTTTAGTGGGATTAAAAAAAAAAAGAGTGCTCCAAAAATAATAATAAATCAAAATCAATGTTACATGAAAACTTATTTTTCCATGGCAAAAAAAAAAGAGGCATAAATCTAACAAAAAACCCCACAAAAAAATAGAAACTCACAATCGACGGAGAAATCTAAAGTTGTTTTGAAGATCTGAGCGTTAAAATAATTCAATTTTAAATTGTTAACGCTTCTTTGAGTGGGGTCTTTGAGACTTTTAGTGGGATTTAAAAAAATGTGTTCCTCAAAAAATAATAATTAATTAAAATTAATGTTGACATATTTAAGGTTGCGATTACTTCCATCAAATATTTCACTTTGACATTTTTCGGGGGGAAATATTGCATATTTTGTGTTTGCCATGTAATATATATATATATATATAATGTGTGTGTGTGTGTGTGTGTGTGTGTGTGTGTGTGTGTGTGTGTGTGTGTGTGTGTGTGTGTGTGTGTGTGAAAATGGGGGATGTGGGTCATCATTTCAAGCACTTTGTGTAGCACTTTATAAAGTTAGATAGGATTTGTCCATCCATAGCGTTTCCACATCACACTTTCAAGCCCCCTGACACTCTCCTGCTACTTCTAGAAATCCTCTTCTCTGCCTCCTGTATCATCAAATACCGCCGCCATGAGACCTTCTCTTGGTGAGCTAGCAGGACCTCGCCGGAGGTTCCACCATTATTTGCTGAAAGTCTTTTAAAAAGTAGTATTTGTTGAGAAATGAGGATTGTGCTGCCAGGCCCGTCAAGAAAAGGCAAATAACTGAGTTGGTCCGAGAGGAACTTTGTGGAGAAGTCAGTCAGGTCTTGGACACAAGTGGCCAAGGAGGTCTGCTTTTGGTGCCATGTTGGGACCTCAAGTCAGGTTCTAAGGACGGCCAAAGTCAACATGTTCCACCTAAAACTGTCACATGTGCACGGAACAATGAGGCAGACCAAGGACTAGGACTAGGACTAATAATAATAATAAGGACTCGGACTAATAATAATAATATTAATGATGATGTGGAAGAGCATGCCAGAGATGATTGGTACAACTTTTCAAAGCCTGGAAGACGTGTTCCGATGCGGTCTTTCTCAAGGTTCAAGTCCTCCATCAGGACTCCATCCTGTCCAAGTCCGTTCTGGTTCCACGGCGACCAGGTCTTATTGCTTTGCTGGAAATACTGGTGGGTCCATAAAAGCCCGTCTGAGCATCCATGAGACCACCAAACGTGTCCCGGAGTCATTGAGAGAATGATGTTAGAACCCTGACCTGTGAGTCCTGGACCTCCCATGTAGTCCACTGAAGATGATGCACAGGAAACTTTTGTGACTGCTCTCCTTCCAGAACATTTCCACGGTAACTTGCTGGAAGCATCTCTGCTCTTATTTATGATACGACACCCCGGGGAACAACACCTCCAATGTGAGCGGAATATATCAGCGGATAACCACATAACTCACGCATGTCCTTCACATTTCTTCCATGGATGTTCTCTGCAGTTCCATGGATGTTCTCTGCAGTTCCATGGATGTTCTCTGCAGTTCCATGGATCTTCTCTGCAGTTCCAGGGATGTTCTCTGCAGTTCCATGGATGTTCTCTGCAGTTCCATGGATGTTCTCTGCAGTTCCATGGATGTTCTCTGCAGTTCCATGGAGGTTCTCTGCAGTTCCAGGGATGTTCTCTGCAGTTCCATGGATGTTCTCTGCAGTTCCATGGATCTTCTCTGCAGTTCCATGGATGTTCTCTGCAGTTCCATGGATGTTCTCTGCAGTTCCATGGATCTTCTCTGCAGTTCCATGGATCTTCTCTGCAGTTCCATGGATGTTCTCTGCAGTTCCATGGTTGTTCTCTGCAGTTCCATGGATGTTCTCTGCAGTTCCATGGATGTTCTCTGCAGTTCCATTAATGTTCTCTGCAGTTCCATGGATGTTCTCTGCAGTTCCATTAATGTTCTCTGCAGTTCCATGGATGTTATCTGCAGTTCCATGGATGTTCTCTGCAGTTCCATTAATGTTCTCTGCAGTTCCATGGATCTTCTCTGCAGTTCTGTGGATGTTCTCTGCAGTTCCGTGGATGTTCTCTGCAGTTCCGGGGATGTTCTCTGCAGTTCCATGGATCTTCTCTGCAGTTCCATGGTGTGTTCTCTGCAGTTCCGTGGATGTTCTCTGCAGTTCCATTGATGTTCTCTGCAGTTCCATGGATGTTCTCTGCAGTTCCATGGATGTTCTCTGCAGTTCCATGGATGTTCTCTGCAGTTCCACGGATGTTCTCTGCAGTTCCATGGTTGTTCTCTGCAGTTCCATGGATGTTCTCTGCAGTTCCGTGGATGTTATCTGCAGTTCCATGGATGTTCTCTGCAGTTCCATTAATGTTCTCTGCAGTTCCATGGATCTTCTCTGCAGTTCTATGGATGTTCTCTGCAGTTCCGTGGATGTTCTCTGCAGTTCCAGGGATGTTCTCTGCAGTTCCATGGATCTTCTCTGCAGTTCCATGGTGTGTTCTCTGCAGTTCCGTGGATGTTCTCTGCAGTTCCATTAATGTTCTCTGCAGTTCCATGGATGTTCTCTGCAGTTCCATGGATGTTCTCTGCAGTTCCATGGATGTTCTCTGCAGTTCCACGGATGTTCTCTGCAGTTCCATGGTTGTTCTCTGCAGTTCCATGGATGTTCTCTGCAGTTCCATGGATGTTCTCTGCAGTTCCATGGATGTTCTCTGCAGTTCCATTAATGTTCTCTGCAGTTCCACGGATGTTCTCTGCAGTTCCATGGTTGTTCTCTGCAGTTCCATGGATGTTCTCTGCAGTTCCATGGATGTTCTCTGCAGTTCCATGGATGTTCTCTGCAGTTCCATGGTTGTTCTCTGCAGTTCCATGGATGTTCTCTGCAGTTCCATGGATGTTCTCTGCAGTTCCATGGATGTTCTCTGCAGTTCCATGGTTGTTCTCTGCAGTTCCATGGATGTTCTCTGCAGTTCCATGGATGTTCTCTGCAGTTCCATGGATGTTCTCTGCAGTTGCATTGATGTTCTCTGCAGTTCTGATCAGCAGCAGTCAACATGTACCTCGGTTTTACCAGCACTTGGATGCATTTTAATCAACAGAATATGCTAAGCTAATCTTAGCTTTGTGTTAAAGCTCACTAAGCAAATTAGTCAAATATCTACTTTTTTCCTACGCTTCAAAACCTGCGGCTCATAAAAGGGTGCGGGATTATTTATGGTTTTCCTTCGCTGACGGCCATGATGCAAATAGTTTTTGTAAAACACGTGCTTGTCGTGTTCTCACTCGTGCTACGGCGTTGTCTTTGGCTACATGGTTTCCTGCTGTTTAAAGCTTTCAACCGGAAGTACAAGTGACTTTCTGTCTTCTAACCGTCCGTAGCGTTTCTACTTGTATGGAATCCTCGTTTATCATTCCCAAGTTTTACAATATAACTAAAGTGTCCCATGTGTGATGTCTGCAGGAGTGTTTTCATGCATATTTGTATGTGCTATCGTAATGTCATGAGTATGAATATGCTAGCACACTTTCAGGTGTCTTTGATAGTGTTATCAACTCACAACGGTTCTAGTTTCACAAATTCCTCAGTAAATTAACTAAAATGTCAGTGTAGAGTTAAAGAGTCTGTTTAGCTGATTGGAGAGCTAGCTTGCGCAGTTTTTGGGTCCATGACCATGACTTCTGTTTTGTTTAATCAGCCGTTTCACTGCCTTGTTTCAGACACCGTTTGGAAACAATTAAGGTATGTCAATAAATATTTTTGTGTAAAAGAGTCATTTAAGAATGTATACATCTGCCACGGATAGTCCGGTATATAGACAGGAAGGTGCCCTCTGACCTCACCCACCACCTGAAAGGAAGTGACCACACACCACTTCCTGTTACTTTGATGCTGTTCCATAATTATATGGAAAAATATTGTTTTGCTAAAATTTAGTGGGTGTGGCCTGTATACCAGTGCACTCCATAGTCTGGAAAATATGCTACTTACTTACCTTTTCAGCTTCCAATTGGATGGGCAATATGAGCCCATCAACACGGCGAGAATGCTGTGATCACAAGGTGGCAATAAACAAAAAAACTTTGGATTTTTCCAGCTAGGAAAAACAAAAAGCACTTTAAAAGATGTTCAATATTTATTTGGATTGAAATGGTTTTTTTTTTTATTGTTCAATTATTTATTTAGGTTACCGAGAAGTTATTTACCTTCCAAATGCAGGACAATGGTAAACAATTATTCGGTAATAAGACGTAAAACTGTACATCCTTTTATATGTTTACTTGCATTATGAAGATATATCATGATTATATTTTATATTGTCCATTAAAAAAATAAAAATAAACTCACTTTATAGTTTTTATGGGTCATTTCTTCAGTTTAAGATCATATTTGAAAGTAAATGATATGTTTGTATGAGCTCACGTTTACGACAGACTACCAATTCATGGTACCTAAGAATCGATACCGGTAGTGTATGTGCTAATAAATATTTTGATAGTGGAGGGCGGCGTGGTCTGCAGGCCTGCCGCGGAGCTTGATGTGTAAGGACCGGCCTTGAAGTCAGCGGCAGGTGAGTAGATTGCCCAGCTGGGACTTATCTAATCACATGCTGCCCTTATTAGCAGCAGCCGAGACGGGGGGTGAAGGGTGTTGCCGGTGAGCAAAGAATGAGAGCGAGAGACATTTTGCTAGAAAGCAAAACCACACTGCTTTTGGAAATAAAAGACTTGTTAGGGTTAGGGTAACAAGTCTTTTATTTTCATAAGCAGTGTGCTTTTGCTTTCCAGCAAAATGTCTCTCGCTCTCATCCTTTGCTCCTCCCTCCGCAGTATTTTGTAAATGATGGGATGATGCTAACTGCTAACAATAGTCCTGCTTCAAGCAAGTATGACATTAAGTTGCAGTTGCAAGTCCAAGACATTAGAGGGCAGTTGTGTATAGTTGTTGCTGATTTTTGTTGTTGTTGCGCCCTAAAAGGTGTTAATACTGTTAGTATTGTACTTATTCCAATCCCAGCTAAGGTGCATCTTATTTGTAGTTGTCAGTAACACTTTTGGAGAATCACCATGTAGAATCGCTAAAGTTAATCAGTAGCATGTCAATAGAAAAGCTAATGCGTTTTAGCATCAAGCTAACACATTTTTTTGGAAGAGTGGCGACTTATTTTACTTATGTTGGAGCGTTTTTTTTTTTTTTAAGTGGAATGAAGTGAAATCTAATGAGAAAAAGTGACAATGTTGACACAAAGCTGCCAAGCAGGCAGTTTTTTTTATTCCATCCATCCATCCATTTGCTACCGCTTATTCCCTTCCTTTTGTCTTTATTTTCTTTTTTTTCCATTGCTCCAAAAAAAAAAAAGGACAACAAAATCTATGCTATAATGAATTATTACTTAAAAATTATCACTTTAAAAATGTTTTATGTGGAAAAAAAATTACATATGTTGTGTGGTTGCCTTATAAAAACAAAAAGTTTTGACAAAAGAGCATAAAACAAACAAAATAATAGTTCAAACTTCAAATCGACTGATATATCGGAAGTTGATCTTGAAATTTAAGTGTTAAAAGTAAAAATAAAATAAAAATTATTACAAATGCATCACTTTAAGAGTGGGGAACTTTTCGGATCTCAAATATATTTAGTAGGATTTTATTTAAATTTTCACTGTCATTACTCAAAAATATGAAATAATTCAAATCAATGATGTCCTGCATTATTGATCTTTGAGGGCTTTAATTGATAAATAAAGGAACTCTCCTGAAGGAATCAATAAAATACTATCTATCTATCTATCTATCTATCTATCTATCTATCTATCTATCTATCTATCTATCTATCTATCTATCTATCTATCTATCTATCTATCTATCTATCTATCTATCTATCTATCTATCTATCTATCTATCTATCCATCTAAATACTGCATATTTCAGTTTTACTATCAAAAACAAAGTTGTCTTTGACAGAAAAGGCATAAAACCTTATTTGTTTTACTTTATATCAACCTCAAGTTGATATAGAGATTTACTGTAAGCATTATATAAAAAATAATAATAATAATTTGACTTATTTCTAACATTTTAGTGACTGAGACCCTCTATGCTCCCCAGGAGCCCCAAGGATAAAAAAAAAAAAAATCCATACATTTTGTTATGGTTTGAAAATGAAAAATATCAAAATTGTTATTATAAGTACCAACAATACTTCATTTCCATGTCCTGAGCTGAGAATGAAGCAAATATGAGTAATATTGTTATTATAAGTACCGACAATACTTCATTTCCATGTCCTGAGCTGAGAATGAGTGCTATTGTTATTACAAGCACTAACGCAGACGGACTATTTTAGTGCTGCATTGACAGCAGTGAGCTAATGCTAGCTTACGCCGCTATCATGGACACACTATTAGCTGCTTCTGCTTGGTCTGAAACTGGCTCAAAGTACATTTGAGACGCTCTCTCACATGCTAGCAGACACATGGCCACAGCCCCCCAGGCCGATACACTTTCACGTCCCTCATGAAGACCAAAAAGACGGTTGTTGCTGCAACGTTTTTTTAACCCTTGCTGAGGATTGTGATTCATTATTAAGCTAAAGGCAATTACAGTATGTCAGCGTCCCGTCGAGAGCGGAAATCTTAGACTAGGTTTTTGTATGCTGTAGTAGTGTTTTTCAACCTTTTTTTGTATGCTGTAGTAGTGTTTTTCAACCTTTTTTTGTATGCTGTAGTAGTGTTTTTCAACCTTTTTGGAACCATTTTAAATTTCCAGAAGCACACCACCAGCAGAAATGATTAAAAAATGCAACTCAGGCGTTGTCGCAATTGTTGGATATGACTTTAAAGCATGAGCAAGCATGCATGACTGTAGCTCTTGTCTCAAAGTAGGTGTACTGTCACCACCTGTCACATCACACTCTGACTTATGTGAACTAGTTTGCTGTTTTCCTGCGTGTAGTCTTTTACTTCTTGTCTTGCCCTCCTATTTTGGTGGCTTTTCCCGTTTTGTTGGTATTTTCCTAGAGCAGTTTTATGTCTTTCTTGAGTGTTATTCCCCGAACCTGCTTTGTTTTTGCAATCAAGACTATTTTAGTTGTGCAGACGCTATCCTTCCTTGTGGGGGTGTTGTTGATTGTCACGTCATGTACGGATGTACTTTGTGGACGCCTTCTGCTCCACACACTGTAAGTCCTTGCTGTCATTCAGCATTCTGTTTTTATTTTGTAGCCAGTTCAGTTTCAGTTTTGTTCTGCATAGCCATCCTAAAGCTTCAATGCCCTTTCTTAGCGGCACTCACTTTTTGTTTATAAATTAGATACCTTTTTACCTGCAGGCTGCCTCCCGCTGTCAGTTGCATATCGTGATCACCACAAATCATGTTCCCGACATCTACAAAGCAATTAGCTACAGGCTGCCTCCTACTGATATGGCAGAGTATTACAGGGTTAGTCCGCCGAGCTCTAGACAGAACCAACACTCAACAACAACAACACATTATTTGCGGATTATATGTACTGTTTTGTAAAAAAGATTTTTGGACTTTGACTTACACAAATTAAAATGATCCACAAGGGAAACATTTCCACACAGTAGCTCAGTTACAAAGGTGGAAAGGATAAGGATGGAAAGGATTGTGCACACAAAGAGGGCAACAACAAAAGGTTTGAAGTAGACTTAAAATGTAGCAACTTTTAACCCAATTAGGTAAAGAACATAATCTCCCAGGGAACACCAGACTGTATCTCACGGCACACTAACAAAACTTATTGTCATCCTCTTTGTGTTCATACTCAAAAAATAATCATTCTGCACGATAATTGTCCCAAAGTCATCATTGTTGTCGCTCACAAAGCCTGCTTGATTAGCATTGTTGTTGATGGGGAAGAGATCTGTGGTTCCTCCTCTACGTCACGTGATGATTAACTCTCAAAGTGTCTGTGAGATTGTTCCTATTTTGATTATATTTATTTATTTAGGTGCCATCCGTCAGATATATGCGGTAATATCTTCAATACAGATGGCACTTCTTTTCCCCTCCACTGCGCCTTTAAGAGTGTTTCCCGGAGTGTGGACTTTATGGATGTGGCTCACAAAAAGCTTCATTAAAGTCTTCTCCAATACGACCTTCAAGGAATTCTTCTCCCCAAGACGCTCGTCCTCCATTTCCTGTCCGCTCGCAGTCGGCAGGGTTTTGATGATTGTTTGCGTTGTGTACGCTCCCCACGTGGTGGGTGTCACAGACGGGCGACATTCCAACTCTCAGACCCGCCGTCTCCTGCCAGCCGCCAACTTGATGAAGGTGAGGCCTTTCCTGCTGACACCTGGGAATAAATGATGTTTTCACAGGGGCTGTAATCCTGATTTATACACCTCAAGTCCTCACATCAACTCACCGCCGCCGACACCAGCGGGAAACCGACGCCTCCTTTTTTTTTACAGTGTGCAAGGTTTAATGTCGCTCACCTCAGATGCTGGAAAACACCAAACTAGGACATTAGTTTCGCTTCTTTCCCTTTACACGTGTCAAAAAGTGACAACATTTGCACAAAGCTCAAAACTCATTTGGAAAATCCAAAGTATGTTCCTAAAAAGTCCAATTAAAGTAAACAATTGATGGCAAAGAGGAAAAGTGTGATGATAACCATAGAACTACAAGTGGAAGGTTCTATTTATAATTAATCAATTATATATATTTTTTCAAGACTCATATTGATAACTTATTTAAAGTCATCTTTTTTTAAATAATTAATAATTTGATGTGTTGATGCACAATTTAAAATAAATAGTACATTGTTCTAATTTGTAATTGTGTGTGTTTTAAAAAGTGGCACAATTTGCACAAATGTGAAAACTAATTTGGAAGATGCAAAGTATGTTCCTAAAAAGTCAAATTAAAGTAAAAACAAATGATGGCAAAGAGGGAAAGTGTGATGATAACCATAGAACTACAAATGGAAGGTTCTATCTATATAATTAATCAATTATATATATTTATATAGGTATTTTTCTCAAGGCTCATATTGATAACTTATTTAAAGTCATCTTTTTTTTAAATTAATTAATAATTTGATGTGTTGATGCACAATTTAAAAAAATAAAATAATGCACTAATTTGTAATTGTGTGTGTTTTAAAATTTGGCACAATTTACACAAAGGTCAAAACTAATTTGGAAAATATAAAATATGTTCCTAAAAAGTCAAATTGAAGTAAACAGAATGATGGGAAAGAAGAAAAGTGTGATGATAACCATAGAACTACAATGGAAGGTGCTATCTATAATTAATCAATTAAATATAATGGGTGGATAATACACTTTTCTCAAGGCTTACATTGATAACTTATTTAAAGTTTTTTCTTTTTGTAATTAATGCTTTGATGTGTTGACGCACAATTTTTTCCCACTCATTTTTTAATGTGTGTTTTTCAAAAAGTGGCAGACTTTGCAATAAAGTCAAAACTAATTTGGAAAATATAAAGTATGTTACTTGAAAGTCAAACTACACTAAACAGAATTATTGCAGTGACGGCAAAGAGGAAAAGTGTGATGATAACCATAGAGCTACAAATGGAAGGTTGTATGTATAATTAATTAAATCTTAAGGGTGGATAACATATTTGTCTCAAGGCTCATATTGATAACTTATTTAAAGTCCTTTTTTTATTAATTAATAATTTGATGTGTTTATGCACAATTTTAAAAATATATATATTTCTACTTGCCCTTATGTGGGTTCTTCCGAGGATGTGGTTTGTGCAGCCCTTTGAGACACTTGTGATTTAGGGCTATATAAATAAACATTGATTGATTGATACTCATTTTTAAATTTGTGTGTTTTAAAAAGTGGTATAATTTTCACGAAGGTCAAAACTCATTAGGAAAATATCAAGTATGTTCCTTGAAAGTCAAATTAAATTAAACAGAATGATGGCAAAGTGTGATGATAACCATAGAACTACAAATGGAAGGTTCTATCTATAAATAATCAATTAAATATTATCAATATCAATATATTTTTCTCAAGGCTCATATTATGTTGTTATTTTTTTATTAGTTTTTTTTTTTAAATGAATAAATACTTTGATTTGTTCATGCGCAATGTTCTTTTTAATGTGTGTGTCTCAAACTGTGGCACAATTTGCATTAAGTTGAAAAGTAATTTGGAAAAAATATAAAGTGTGTTCCTAAAAAGTCCAAATGAACTTTGATGGCAGCACACATTTATTGCAGTGAAAAGTTTAATGATGAAGTATTTATAATTCATAAAAGGGACTTTTTCTGAAGGTGAATATGGATAAGTTATTTATAGCCATTATTTTTCAATTTAGGTTTTTGGAATTTGTATTTAGTTGGTCGTCAGTGAGCAATAATAACAGAATAAAAAAAGAAGACTCTTGCTGGTGTTGAAATAAAAGATGAGATGACATAAGTAACTTGTTTAGTCGTCAGCCAATCAGCTTCCTCCGCCGTCCGGTCTGCTTCTCGACTTTCACTTCCCTGCGTCACCTGAGCCTCCAAAGTGGATTTTGTCTTCCGGGGGTCCAGCTGCCCCCACACTTCCCAGCACACATCCTGGCGACAACGGGAAGAACTTTTATTGCTCTGAGTGCACTTCATCACTCTGCGTATCAAAAGTCCTCCTTTTGCTTTTCTTTCCCACAATGACCTCCCCCGCAACACACACACACACACACACACACACACACACACACACACACACACACACACACACACACACATTGCGACCACAAGTAGTTGCAAGTCAGCTGACTTGTGACAAAGTGAGTCTCGGTGCTCTTCATCACCTGGCACCTTTCCACCTTTCATGTAAGGCCACACCTCCTCTCTGGGTGTGGCACCTTTCCACCTTTCATGTAAGGCCACACCTCCTCTCTGGGTGTGGCACCTTTCCACCTTTCATGTAAGGCCACACCTCCTCTCTGGGTGTGGCACCTTTCCACCTTTCATGTAAGGCCACACCTCCTTTGTGGGTGTGGCACCTTTCCACCTTTCACGTCAAGCCACTCCATGCCAGTCGGGGGGATTTGTATCCAAAAGCCACAGGCGGGAGCTTTTTCCGTCTGGGTCCTGGCATCCCATAATAATGCTGCTCAGGCGTTCTGCTCAACTTGCTAAGGTGAAAGAGTCAAATGGCAATAAGCTAGCTGCTAGCAACTATTAAATGCTAACTAAGTGGATTGAAATCCAACGAAGATTCAGAATCAGACTATTCAACAGTCTTGTATTGTTTTGTACTTCAACACTCCCGATTAGGGACGGGTGTGTTTGTATGTGTGACGGACTCTTGACGTCGTCGTGCGGGTTCCATGGACCACTCAGGAAGGACATTGCTTTGAGCAGGTTTTAGTCTTTTTATTTTTTCAAATAACGCTTGTCTGCGGTCAGGTAGCTTTTCAGCTCCTTATCTCCTGTTCGCTCCTCGCTCGCTTTCAGCCGGCCGCGTCGTCGCCGTCTTCGGCTGTCTCTCTGTCGCTCTCTCTCTTCCGGTACTGCAGGCCTTTCAACTCCTTCTGCCCCGATCTCTCCTTCTTCTCCCCTTTTATAGCTAATAGTTGAATCATGGCTAATAATCTTGGCTAATAATCCTGGTTTAAAATCCTGGCTAATAATTGAGCTCTGCTCCTGCTGCTGATGGACAGGCTGGAAGCTGCGACCTAACCGAGCCCGGCCTGCCAATTTAGAGATGCAACTTTCAGATGCTCCTCACCAGACCTTTAGTCTCAGGGATGAAGGATGGCGTGTTGGCATGTTGCTGCCAAAAGAAAGAGGAGCCAACCTTTCATTTTGTCAGAGAGGAGAAACAACAAACTTCTTCTCTTCCCCAAAATTGAAAAGTGCATCTTGCATGCTGGAGGACGGTCAACAAACTCATCACAGCCCAGCAGGTCTGCTGTGATGAGGATAGTGCCATCAGTCTGAGGGCGTTAACTAGTCAAACACAGGTGTTGCATGGCAGTTATGGCCGCCCTCACTGGGACGCTTGTAACCGTGAGTAATAGATGCATGCAAAAAGGTACATGCAGCTTTTCTACCAAAACATGTCGTAACCGTGAGTAATAGATGCATGCTGAAAGGTACATGCAGCTTTTCTACCAAAACATGTCGTAACCGTGAGTAATAGATGCATGCTGAAAGGTACATGCAGCTTTTCTACCAAAACATGTTGTAACCGTGAGTAATAGATGCATGCTGAAAGGTACATGCAGCTTTTGGACAAAAACATGTTGTAACCGTGAGTAATAGATGCATGCTGAAAGGTACATGCAGCTTTTCTACCAAAACATGTTGTAACCGTGAGTAATAGATGCATGCTGAAAGGTACATGCAGCTTTTCTACCAAAACATGTCGTAACCGTGAGTAATAGATGCATGCTGAAAGGTACATGCAGCTTTTCTACCAAAACATGTTGTAACCGTGAGTAATAGATGCATGCTGAAAGGTACATGCAGCTTTTGGACAAAAACATGTTGTAACCGTGAGTAATAGATGCATGCTGAAAGGTACATGCAGCTTTTCTACCAAAACATGTTGTAACCTTGAGTAGTAGATGCATGCTGAAAGGTACATGCAGCTTTTCTACCAAAACATGTTGTAACCGTGAGTAATAGATGCATGCTGAAAGGTACATGCAGCTTTTGGACAAAAACATGTTGTAACCGTGAGTAATAGATGCATGCTGAAAGGTACATGCAGCTTTTCTACCAAAACATGTCGTAACCGTGAGTAATAGATGCATGCTGAAAGGTACATGCAGCTTTTGGACAAAAACATTTTGTAACCGTGAGTAATAGATGCATGCTGAAAGGTACATGCAGCTTTTGGACAAAAACATGTTGTAACCGTGAGTAATAGATGCATGCTGAAAGGTACATGCAGCTTTTGGACAAAAACATGTTGTAACCGTGAGTAATAGATGCATGCTGAAAGGTACATGCAGCTTTTGGACAAAAACATGTTGTAACCGTGAGTAATAGATGCATGCTGAAAGGTACATGCAGCTTTTGGACAAAAACATTTTGTAACCGTGAGTAGTAGATGCATGCTGAAAGGTACATGCAGCTTTTCTACCAAAACATGTTGTAACCGTGAGTAATAGATGCATGCTGAAAGGTACATGCAGCTTTTCTACCAAAACATGTTGTAACTGTGAGTAATAGATGCATGCTGAAAGGTACATGCAGCTTTTCTACCAAAACATGTTGTAACCGTGAGTAATAGATGCATGCTGAAAGGTACATGCAGCTTTTCTACCAAAACATGTTGTAACTGTGAGTAATAGATGCATGCTGAAAGGTACATGCAGCTTTTCTACCAAAACATGTTGTAACCGTGAGTAATAGATGCATGCTGAAAGGTGCATGCAGCTTTTGGACAAAAACATGTTGTAACCGTGAGTAATAGATGCATGCTGAAAGGTACATGCAGCTTTTGGACAAAAACATGTTGTAACCGTGAGTAATAGATGCATGCTGAAAGGTACATGCAGCTTTTGGACAAAAACATGTTGTAACCGTGAGTAATAGATGCATGCTGAAAGGTACATGCAGCTTTTGGACAAAAACATTTTGTAACCGTGAGTAATAGATGCATGCTGAAAGGTACATGCAGCTTTTGGACAAAAACATGTTGTAACCGTGAGTAATAGATGCATGCTGAAAGGTACATGCAGCTTTTGGACAAAAACATGTTGTAACCGTGAGTAATAGATGCATGCTGAAAGGTACATGCAGCTTTTGGACAAAAACATGTTGTAACCGTGAGTAATAGATGCATGCTGAAAGGTACATGCAGCTTTTGGACAAAAACATTTTGTAACCGTGAGTAATAGATGCATGCTGAAAGGTACATGCAGCTTTTGGACAAAAACATGTTGTAACCGTGAGTAATAGATGCATGCTGAAAGGTACATGCAGCTTTTGGACAAAAACATGTTGTAACCGTGAGTAATAGATGCATGCTGAAAGGTACATGCAGCTTTTCTACCGAAACATTTTGTAACCGTGAGTAATAGATGCATGCTGAAAGGTACATGCAGCTTTTCTACCAAAACATGTTGTAACCTTGAGTAGTAGATGCATGCTGAAAGGTGCATGCAGCTTTTCTACCGAAACATGTTGTAACCGTGAGTAATAGATGCATGCTGAAAGGTACATGCAGCTTTTGGACCAACACATGTTGTAACCGTGAGTAATAGATGCATGCTGAAAGGTACATGCAGCTTTTGGACAAAAACATGTAACCGTGAGTAATAGATGCATGCTGAAAGGTACATGCAGCTTTTGGACCAAAACATGTTGTAATTGTGAGTAATAGATGCATGCAAAAAGGTACATGCAGCTTTTGAAGCTGCATATGTTGCCACATTTAATGGACGCCCCTGCTTATTTTAGCAAGACTATGCCAAGCTCACATATGCCACCTGGTGGTTGTTTGAGCACACTGCAGCTAGTCCTGGATAGTCCTACTCCTCAATGCTTCAGTCACACGCAGGATTCTCACAGGAATGAAGCAGAAACACAACCTTACCTCCTGTGAATCAAAAAATATATTTGAGTACTTATTTTATTAGAAAAAAACATGTAATATATGATAATATATTTGTTACTAAATAATATTGAAAAGATAAAAAGGTAAAAAATGGTCAATGGATGGCAAAACAATGTAACACAATTGTGAATGGAAGGAAAACTCAGGTGAAACAAGTTAAAGAGAAGGTAAAGTACGGTATTTTAAAGGTAAATAAAAGATAAAAGGGTACACAAGTTAAATAGGAACACGAGTTGGTCAAAGGTGGTTCAGGATACATGGAGGGTAAATGAAAGGTACAATGTTAATTAAAGGTGAATAAAAGATATAAGGTTAAAGTTGAAAAGAAGGTCAAAGAAAGTTAAAATAAATTAAAATATAGTATGAAGAAAAGTAAAGGATAAATTTAAGGTTAATCAAATGTAAAAGAAGGTGAAACAAGATAAAAGAAGGTAAAATGTATATAGAAGCTAAAATAACTTAAATAGAAGGGCTATAAAAGCTAAAATTATATATATAGAAGCTAAATAAAAAGTAAAAAAAAGGAAATAGAAGGTAAAAAAAATGGTTTAAAAAAGTAAGTAAAAGCTAAAAGAAAATTAAATAGAAGATAAGATAAAAGTAAAATTACGCAAGTCAAAAGTCAGAAAAGGTAAGTAAGGTAGAATAAAGTATAAGCTAGTAAAGTTAAATAAAAGGTAAATAGAAGTTAAATACAAGGTGAAATAGGTATGTAGACGTCGGAAAATGTAAAAAAGCAAAACAAAGACTTCTAATTAGTGTGCTGATGTAACATATTGTGTACTTTATACACCTATTATTATATACACATTATGAGGGACAAACTGTAAACATTGATTATTATTCTACTGTTAATATCTGCTTACCTTTTCTTTTAACATGTTCTATCTACACTTCTGTTCAAATGTAATAATCACTTATTCTTCTGCTTTGGATGATACCATACATTTAGGTGTGGATCATGTCGATACCAAGTAGTTCCAGGATCATACATTGGTCGTATTCAAAGTCCTCGTGACGTATTTACTGACTTTATGAACATAATATGACGTTTAAAAAAGAGGAAAACAATTTTGTGATGATAAAACATATCGATGTAATCATAGTAGTATCAACTAGATACACCCTTTAACGTGGTATCATTACAGTGGATGTCAGGTGTAGATCCACCCATGGCATTTGTTGCACCCTAACATTTGTTGTTACAATAAAGTCAATAATGACAGTTTTCGTGGTGAAAAGTTTGATTCTACATTTTGGTAGCAGTACAACAAAAGTTGTATCGCTGTCTCTGCTTGTAAGTACTCTGTGTGTGTGCGCTGCCGAACATGCTCCTCTGCTGGCAAAACCAGCAATGAAAAACAGATTATAGTACCCTTTTTGATACATTAGTACCGTCACACTATACTAGTACTGGTATGTCGTACAACCCTGGTTATTATTAGACATCTTTACATACAACTACTTACGTACTACAACTTAACTGAACTACAAATTATTCATAATGTGTATAAAGTACACAATATGTTACTGCAGACTAATTAGGAGTCTTTGTTTGTTTACTTACTACTAAAAGACAAGTTGTCTAGTATTTTATTGAAGGACTAAATGACAATAATAAACATATGTTTCATCTACACTAACATTTGTTGTTACAATAAAGCCGGTGATGTCATTGTTTTGCCCTTTATTGTGAAAAGTCTGGCTGTGCATGTTGGTAGCGGCACAACAACAGTTGTTATGAGGACAAGGCTGATAGTGGTGTCATTGTTGTGTGTCCTGCCCGCTGTTGTGGTGTCATTGTTGTGTGTCCTGCCCGCTGTTGTGGTGTCATTGTTGTGTGTCCTGCCCGCTGTTGTGGTGTCATTGTTGTGTGTCCTGCCCGCTGTTGTGGAGTCCTGCTGTGACAAGTCCTGCAGAAGAATGTGCAGACTCAGCAGTCGTCCTCACGTTGGAAGAAGCAGAGTTCTGTGGTTAGTCAGCACCATCGGGACCAGATGTCTTCACAAGGAGCGCTTTCTTCTAGTCGCACTTTTCATGGCCGGCTTCCTGGAACCAGGAGCTCAGGAGGCCCTTCTCCGCTCTTCAGCCACCCTTTTTCAAAGTAAAAGCATCTGCCGGGTGGATACGAGGTACCAAACAGAGACATGCCCACGCCACAAAGGAAGTTAAAAGTACACAAAATAATATGTCATGTGAGGAAAAGTATCTAAAGGAAGATGACATCCTGCAAACAGAGAAGGTTAGAAAAAGTGAGGCCGGACCCTCAACTTCTTGCACCAGGCCTCGGCCTCCACACTTCCAGACGATATCACAGCCTGGAGTATCGCCCCATATTGCTGTTGATGCCGTATCAGCAGCAAGCATACTTGTATTATTTCATAGTGTGGACTCTGAGTTTGAGTTTAGTTGGAACCTGCAAGCATACAACATCATACAAACCCTGTTTGGGAGTTGGGAAATTGTGTTAGATGTAAATATAAACAGAATACAAGGATTTGCAAATCCTTTTCGAGCCATATTCAGTTGAATATGCTACAAAGACAACATATTTCATCTTCAAACTCATAAACGTTTTTTTTTTTGCAAATAATAATTAACTTAGAATTTCATGGCTGCAACACGTGCCAAAGTAGTTGGGAAAGGGCATGTTCACCACTGTGTTACATCACCTTTTCTTTTAACAACACTCAATAAATGTTTGGGAACTGAGGAAACTAATTGTTGAAGCTTTGAAAGTGGAATTCTTTCCCATTCTGGTTTTATGTAGAGCTTCAGTCCTTCAACAGTCCGGGGTCTCCGCTGTCCTATTTTACGCTTCACACATTTTCCATGGGAGACAGGTCTGGACTGCAGGTGGGCCAGGAAAGTACCCGCACTCTTTTACTACGAAGCCATGCTGTTGTAACACTTGTCTTGCTGAAATAAGCAGGGGCGTCCATGATAACGTTGCTTGGATGACAACATATGTTGTTCCAAAACCTGTATGTACCTTTCATCATTAATGGTGCCTTCACAGATGTGTAAGTTACCCATGCCTTGGGCACTAATACACCCCCATACCATCACACATGTGTAAGTTACCCATGTCTTGGGCACTAATACACCCCCATACCATCACACATGTGTAAGTTACCCATGTCTTGTTCACTAATACACCCCCATACCATCACACATGTGTAAGTTACCCATGTCTTGGGCACTAATACACCCCCATACCATCACACATGTGTAAGTTACCCATGCCTTGGGCACTAATGCACCCCCATACCATCACACATGTGTAAGTTACCCATGTCTTGTTCACTAATACACCCCCATACCATCACACATGTGTAAGTTACCCATGTCTTGTTCACTAATACACCCCCATACCATCACACATGTGTAAGTTACCCATGCCTTGGGCACTAATACACCCCCATACCATCACACATGTGTAAGTTACCCATGTCTTGGGCACTAATACACCCCCATACCATCACACATGTGTAAGTTACCCATGTCTTGTTCACTAATACACCCCCATACCATCACACATGTGTAAGTTACCCATGCCTTGGGCACTAATACACCCCCATACCATCACACATGTGTAAGTTACCCATGTCTTGGGCACTAATACACCCCCATACCATCACACATGTGTAAGTTACCCATGCCTTGGGCACTAATGCACCCCCATACCATCACACATGTGTAAGTTACCCATGTCTTGGGCACTAATACACCCTCATACCATCACACATGTGTAAGTTACCCATGCCTTGGGCACTAATACACCCCCATACCATCACACATGTGTAAGTTACCCATGTCTTGTTCACTAATACACCCCCATACCATCACACATGTGTAAGTTACCCATGCCTTGGGCACTAATACACCCCCATACCATCACACATGTGTAAGTTACCCATGCCTTGGGCACTAATACACCCCCATACCATCACACATGTGTAAGTTACCCATGCCTTGTTCACTAATACACCCCCATACCATCACACATGTGTAAGTTACCCATGTCTTGTTCACTAATACACCCCCATACCATCACACATGTGTAAGTTAGTCATGTCTTGTTCACTAATACACCCCCATACCATCACACATGTGTAAGTTAGTCATGTCTTGTTCACTAATACACCCCCATACCATCACACATGTGTAAGTTACCCATGTCTTGGGCACTAATACACCCCCATACCATCACACATGTGTAAGTTACCCATGCCTTGGGCACTAATGCACCCCCATACCATCACACATGTGTAAGTTACCCATGTCTTGTTCACTAATACACCCCCATACCATCACACATGCTGGCTTTTACACTTTGCACCTATAACAATCCGGATGGTTATTTTCCTCTTTGTTCTGGAGGACACCTTGGCCACAGTTTCCAAATATAACTTGAAATGTGGACTCGTCAGACCACAGAACACTTTTCCACTTTGCATCAGTCCATCTTAGATGAGCTCGGGCCCAGAGAAGTCGGCGGCGTTTCTGGATGTTGTTGATAAATGGCTTTTGCTTTGCATAGTAGAGTTTTAACTTGCACTTACAGATGTAGCGACCAACTGTAGTTACTGACAGTGTTTTTTTTTAAGTGTTCCTGAGCCCATGTGGTGATATCCTTTACACACAGATGTCGGTTTTTGATGCAGCACCGCCTGAGGGATCAAAGGTCCATAATATCATCGCTTTTGGCAGTGATTTCTCCAGATTCTCTGAACTTTTTGATGATTTTACAGACCGTAGATGGTAAAATCCCTAAATTCCTTGCAATAGCTGGTTGAGAAATGTTGTTCTAAAACTGTTTGACAATTTGCTCACAAATTAGTGACCCTCACCCCATCCTTGTTTGTGAATGACTTAGCATTTCATGGAAGCTGCTTTTATATCCAATCATGGCACCCACCTGTTCCCAATTAGCCTGCACACCTGTGGGATGTTCCAAATAAGTGTTTGAGGAGCATTCCTCAACTTTATCAGTATTTATTGCCACCTTTCCCAACTTCTTTGTCACGTGTTGCTGCCATCAAATTCTAAAGTTAATGATTATTTGCAAAACAAATAAAGTTTATGAGTTTGAACATGAAATATGTTGTCTTTGTAGCATATTCAACTGAATATGGCTTGAAAAGGATTTGCAAATCATTGTATTCTGTTTATATTTACATCTAACACTATTTAACAACTCATATGGAAACGGGGTTTGTATGTATGTATGTATGTATGTGTGTATGTGTGTGTGTGTGTGTGTGTGTACATCTATATGTATGTATATATATAATGTATATACGTATATATATAGTGTGTATATATATATACATATATATATAAAGTGTATATATATATATATGTATATATATAGTGTATATATATATGTGTATGTATGTATATATATAATGTATATACGTATATATATAGTGTATATATATATATATATATAGTGTATATATATATGTATATATATATATATATATAGTGTATATATATATATATATATATATGTATGTATATATATGTATATATGTATGCAGGTATACATATATATATGTATGTATATATATGTATATGTGTGTATATGTCTCTGTGTGTGTGTACATATATATATATATATATATATATATATATATATATATATTTTTTTTTTTTTTTTTTTTTTTTGGGCAACCAAAAGGGGCTTTTTTAACCTGTAACCTATTTTGAAAATGTTTTATTATAATTACCGTATTTTCTGGACTATAGAGTGCACTGCTAAATAAGCCACACCCATTAAACTTTAGGAACAAATATGTTTCCAGTTTTTAGCCGCAAATATATATGTTATGAAATTAGGTATTTACACTGAAATTTTCTGTAAATATTTATTTACATACCTTAAGTGTTTCCAAATGGTGCTTGTAACAGGGCAGTAAAATGGCTGATCAAACAAAATGTTGGGTCATGGAACCACTAGCTACGTAAGCTAGCTCTCCAATCAGCTAAAAAGACTCAATAACTCCACGTTGATGTTTTGGTGAATTTACAAAACTGAAACAATACCAAAAGAATGCCATTTTGAGTTAATAACACTAACACAGGCACTCGTAAATGTGTTAGCATATTAGCTCATGCTAACGAGGTTAGGAAAGCACGTACAAATATGCATGAGAACAGTCATGCAGACATCATGCTGGGGACGGCTTAGTAAGTACAAATAGTTGTAGTTATATTGTAAAACTTAGAGTGATGAATGAAAAAATCATACTAGTTGTAACGCTATGGAAGGTTTGAAGAGGGAACGGCATTTCCACTTCTGGTTGAAGACTTTAAACAGCAGGAAACACTTGTAATGAGCAAACTCGTCCAAAAGATGGCGTTAGAGCACAAACGATGGCGCACCTTTTCAGCTTGTCTTTTCTATCAACTATTTGTATGATGGCGGTCAGCGAAGATAAACGCAGGTTTTATGAGCCGCGTGGTTCAAAGCGTAGGGAAAACAAAAATGTGGATTTGCAGTGACAAGAGGACTTGTGTGGAGGAAGAGTCCTCCCTTCCCACTTCTGGGTCTGCCGGGTGTTGTTGGGCAGACTTTGTAGGTCCTGTCTCGCTGTATCACGCCCCGACTTGGGACTTATGCGGAGGAAGAGTCCTCCCTTCCCACTTCTGGGTCTGCCGGGTGTTGTTGGGCAGACTTTGTAGGTCCTGTCTCGCTGTATCACACCCCGACTTGGGACTTGTCACATTAAGGGCCCGCATGTTGGCCCTTGGAGACCCTCCAGTCTCAAATAAAGTCCCAGTGTTTTTGTTCTCATTTCACCACTTTTTTGCTGTTGTTTCTCACAGCCACCGATGTGGGCGTACTTGCCAGGTCGAACTGTTTACATGCTGCTGACCCCTGGAGGTCACTCAGGGGTCCTTCTTTCACTGCCTTGCAAGACGGGGAGTCCACCTTCTTCTTCTTCTTCTTCTTCTTCTTCTTCTTCCGACTGACGACTCCTCGCTCGCTCCTCGTCTAAAGCGCCTCCTCCGCATTCTGCCTCAGCTATGCAGGCCCGGGTGCCAGCGTTTGATTCCCAGCGCGGTACATGTGGTTGAAATGTGAGGCCGGCAGCGCTGCCAAGCCGAGGGGCCCCGTAATGGAGGGCTGGCGCAGGAGAATAAGCCATTGTTCTTCACGCCGCTCTATTTGGGAGCAGGAAACACACACACACAAAAAAAAAGTTGACTTGCTGAACACGAACCCTGAGGTCAAAGGAGAGCCTCCTAATCTTCTTGGAGATCCACTCGGGGAAGCGAAGGGAGGGAAAGTCTTTTGTTCCTTTTCGCCTGCAAGACTAGCAAATCATTAAGATGTTTGCAGACAACCACAACACACATTTGCCCGAGAAATGTCCTGGGAATGTTGAACAGTTAGCGCTGGCCAAGTAGCGTCGAGTAACAAAAAATAAGACACAAATAAGCTAAAAAAAAAGCTAGCATAATATGCTAATAATAGCATGTTTACAGATAGCATGAGTAAAATACCAAAAAAGAGGACACTGAGGTGTATACCTGTTAAACAAGCTAAATAAAGCTAGCATGCTAATGATAGCATGCTTAAAACCATCGATACATTTTCTACCGCTTTTCGGGGTCACAAGGGGGCTGGAGCCTACAGTTAGCATTAATAAAATACCAAAATATTTGACACTGAGCTGTACGCCTGCAAAATTAGCTTAAAAAGATAGCATGCTAGCAGTATTATGCTAGCATGATAGCATTAGAAAAATACCAAAATATATGACACTGAGGTGTATACCTGCTAAATTAGCCTAAAATAGATAGCATGCTAGCAGTATTATGCTAGCATGATAGCATTAGAAAAATACCAAAATATATGACACTGAGGTGTATACCTGCTAAATTAGCTACAAAAAAATAGCATGCTATCAGCATTATAAGAAATTGCTAACATCATGTTTCCAGTTAGCATTAGTAAAAATACCAACATATATGACACTAAAGTGTGTACCTGCTAAACAAGCTAGCATGCGATCAGTATTATGCTAGCATGCTGACGGATAGCATTGCAAAAATACAAAAATAAATGACACGCAGGCGCATACTTGCTAAATTAGTTAAAAATAAAAATAATAGCATGCTTACAAATAACATTTTTAAAATACCAAAAATATGACTCTGAAGTGTATACATGTCAATAAAATAAAAAAGCTAGCATGCTATCAGTGTTATACTGGCATGCGTTACTTTAGGACGTTTCATGAGAGCAGAGTGTCTACATTTGGCAATGTGTATGTCAGCGTTTTAGCCCAGCTCTACTCGTTAGCTTGTTGCTGAATCTTTTCACGTGATTGTGTTAGCGCCGGTTGATAACAAGCTTGGATGTGGTGTAGTCTCCTGGACCACAGCTTGTCACTATTCCCTGGTAGTAGTGGTGTGTCTGTGAGGGTGTGTGATGTTGTGTCAGACTGCTAGCTTGTCACTATTCCCTGGTAGTAGTGGTGTGTCTGTGAGGGTGTGTGATGTTGTGTCAGACTGCTAGCTTGTCACTATTCCCTGGTAGTAGTGGTGTGTCTGTGAGGGTGTGTGATGTTGTGTCAGACTGCTAGCTTGTCACTATTCCCTGGTAGTAGTGGTGTGTCTGTGAGGGTGTGTGATGTTGTGTCAGACTGCTAGCTTGTCACTATTCCCTGGTAGTAGTGGTGTGTCTGTGAGGGTGTGTGATGTTGTGTCAGACTGCTAGCTTGTCACTATTCCCTGGTAGTAGTGGTGTGTCTGTGAGGGTGTGTGATGTTGTGTCAGACTGCTAGCTTGTCACTATTCCCTGGTAGTAGTGGTGTGTCTGTGAGGGTGTGTGATGTTGTGTCAGACTGCTAGCTTGTCACTATTCCCTGGTAGTAGTGGTGTGTCTGTGAGGGTGTGTGATGTTGTGTCAGACTGCTAGCTTGTCACTATTCCCTTGTAGTAGTGGTGTGTCTGTGAGGGTGTGTGATGTTGTGTCAGACTGCTAGCTTGTCACTATTCCCTGGTAGTAGTGGTGTGTCTGTGAGGGCCTTGGTGACGAGGTGACACTAACGAGCGAGCGCTAAAGCAACCCGACACCCCAGCAGATGTTTCCCCATCTCATGGGGGGTTCTGGTCCTGGTCTTGGTCCTGGTCCTTGTCCTGGTCCTGGTTCCACTTTGGCTGATGTGCTGCTTAGTCTTCATGTCTCATCCAGACTCCA
This sequence comes from Nerophis ophidion, assembly GCF_033978795.1. Classification (NCBI taxonomy): domain Eukaryota; kingdom Metazoa; phylum Chordata; class Actinopteri; order Syngnathiformes; family Syngnathidae; genus Nerophis; species Nerophis ophidion. Next base: position 100,832 of record NC_084639.1, on the reverse strand, counting down.
GCAAGCGTTTCCTTGTTGCTCAATTAGACTTAACGAGCGTGGATTGGGGTCAAAGGTCAAGTGCAGCGCTAGGTGAGGGAGGGGTCAAGTCTGCGAATATATAATGAGGTGGGCGTGAATAAAGATGTCCTCTGAATGCTTTAAAACACAGAATAATAATCACAAATATTCACAGCTTTTTCTGTAGTTTTTTGGTCCCGTCACTTAAATGTGTGAGTAACACATCCATCCATCCGTTCATTTTCTACCGCTTATTCCCTTTGGGGTCGCGGGGGCGCTAGTGCCTATCTCAGCTACAATCGGGTGGAAGGTGGTGTACACCCTGGACAAGTCGCCACCTCATCACAGGCGAATAACACATTTTGCAGGAAATATAGTTAGTTATTTTATTTCTTTATTTTTATGTTATTTTATTTCTTTATTTTATTTTGATTTTCCTCAAAATTGTTTATTTTTATATATTTACCAATTTTTTGTTTATTATTAATTTTATTTATTTATTCAATTTTATTGAAAATATTTTTTTATTTAACAGTATTTATTTAATTTCATTTTAAATTGTGTGTTTTTATATATTTACCAATTTTTTGTTTATTTATTTTGTATTGTATTTATTTTGAATTGTTTATTTTTAGTTATTTACCTTATTTTTGTTGATTTATTTTTTATTAGGTTGTGTTTTAATCTCATTTTAAATTGTTTATTTTTTATTTATTTACCTGTTTTAGATTTTTTGATTTTTAATTTTATTTTATTCATTTGATTTTATTTTAAATTGTGTATTTTAATTTGTTTACCATTTTTGTTCATTTATTTTGTATTTTATTTATTTATTACATTTTAAATAATTTATTTTTATTTATTTACCAATTTATTGTTCATTTATTTATTTTTTTATGAGTTTTTTTATTTTATTTTAAATTATTTTTATCTACTTACCTATTTTTTGTTTATATATTTTTTCTTATTCCCTTCTCTTTCTTCCTTTTTTTAAGCAGGAAATCTTGCAATCGAAGCGGTACAGCAGTATCAAATAGTGGTGCACCGATACAAATTGTTCACTTCCGATGCTGATATTGGAGCCTTGAGTATTGGTCGATACTGAAGTTGATGGGATACCAATCCAATGTATATTCCTGTAAAAGTGGAGCCCTGCTCTGCCTGCGTCTCAACATCATCAAACATCTCCCAACAAAGGTGTCCTCATCCTTTAAATGACTACATCGTGTGAGAGCGACTAGGCAGCAATTGCCACTCCACTTCACCTTAAAGACAGCATGAGTCCATTCTAGATAGCAACAAATGAGTGTTTTTCATAGCTGTCATTATTCTGTTGGACTCATTTCACGTAATCAAAACTTTTCTAACATTCCATAACGCTAAAGAATAAAAGTATGTATGATTTGTGCTGATATCCATCAGATCTTTACCTGTATCGTGTTCGACAATCTCCCCAAACTGTGTTAGCTCTCAACACAGACATGTCCCCCCCTTCCACGCCTGCTTTATAATTTAGTGCCGCAAAGAAACACTTTAACGCCTTTTGGCAGCGCTCCAAAGTCTGACTGGTGACGTCCGCCCCGACAGAGGTGGACCACACCTGTAGCACACACTTTTACTGCTGACCAAGGGGAAATAACCTGTGTGTGTGTGTGTGTGTGTGTGTGTGTGTGTGTGTGTGTGTGTGTGTGTGTGTGTGTGTGACATGATGTTTGTCAATTGTAATATCAATGTAGTATTTTATATATATGTATTTTATATTATATTATAAATAAATAAATACATATACATACAAGGCAGCACGGGGTGAGAGGGGTTAGTGCGTCTGCCTCACAATATGAAGGTCCTGAGTAGTCCCGGGTTCAATCCCAGGCTCGGGATCTTTCTGTGTGGAGTTTGCATGTTCTCCCCGTGAATGTGTGGGTTCTACTCTGGCTTCCTACTACCTCCAAAGACATGCACCTGGGGATAGGCCCCTCCCACCTCCAGAGACATGCATCTGGCAATAGGCCCCTCCCACCTCCAAAGACATGCACCTGGGGATAGGCCCCTCCCACCTCCAGAGACATGCATCTGGCAATAGGCCCCTCCCACCTCCAAAGACATGCACCTGGGGATAGGCCCCTCCCACCTCCAGAGACATGCATCTGGCAATAGGCCCCTCCCACCTCCAAAGACATGCACCTGGGGATAGGCCCCTCCCACCTCCAAAGACATGCACCTGGGGATAGGCCCCTCCCACCTCCAGAGACATGCATCTGGCAATAGGCCCCTCCCACCTCCAAAGACATGCACCTGGGGATAGGCCCCTCCCACCTCCAGAGACATGCATCTGGCAATAGGCCCCTCCCACCTCCAAAGACATGCACCTGGGGATAGGTCCCTCCCACCTCCAAAGACATGCACCTGGGGATAGGTCCCTCCCACCTCCAAAGACATGCACCTGGGGATAGGTCCCTCCCACTTCAAAGACAAGCACCTGGGGATAGGCCCCTCCCACTTCAAAGACAAGCACCTGCGGATAGGCCCCTCCCACTTCAAAGACAAGCACTTGGGGATAGGCCCCTCCCACCTCCAAAGACATGCACCTGGGGATAGGCCCCTCCCACCTCCAAAGACATGCACCTGGGGATAGGCCCCTCCCACCTCCAAAGACATGCACCTGGGGATAGGCCCCTCCCACCTCCAAAGACATGCACCTGGGGATAGGCCCCTCCCACCTCCAAAGACATGCACCTGGGGATAGGCCCCTCCCACCTCCAAAGAGGGATAGGCCCCTCCCACCTCCAAAGACATGCACCTGGGGATAGGTTGATTGGCAACACTAAATGGTCCCTAGTGTGTGAATGTTGTCTGTGTTGGCCCTGTGATGAGGTGGTGACTTGTCTTGGTATCAAGAACTCCTTCCAGTGGCTGGCAAATGCAGGACTGTCAGAGCGCCCAGAGGTGGTCATCATGGCAGCACAAGAACACAAAGAGCAGGAAAGGTTGTTGGTGATCGATGTGAAACTTGAGAAGCACCAAAGGTTGAAAGAGCAGCTGGAAGGATGTGGAAGAGTCAACAAGACTAGGTGGTCACCTTGGTAGTGGGGACACTCGTGGTCACCTTGGTAGTGGGGACACTCGTGGTCACCTTGGTAGTGGGGACACTCGTGGTCACCTTGGTAGTGGGGACACTGGGAACATAGCGTGGTCACCTTGGTAGTGGGGACACTGGGAACATAGCGTGGTCACCTTGGTAGTGGGGACACTGGGAACATAGCGTGGTCACCTTGGTAGTGGGGACACTCGTGGTCACCTTGGTAGTGGGGACACTCGTGGTCACCTTGGTAGTGGGGACACTCGTGGTCACCTTGGTAGTGGGGACACTGGGAACATAGCGTGGTCACCTTGGTAGTGGGGACACTGGGAACATAGCGTGGTCACCTTGGTAGTGGGGACACTCGTGGTCACCTTGGTAGTGGGGACACTGGGAACATAGCGTGGTCACCTTGGTAGTGGGGACACTGGGAACATAGCGTGGTCACCTTGGTAGTGGGGACACTGGGAACATAGCGTGGTCACCTTGGTAGTGGGGACACTGGGAACATAGCGTGGTCACCTTGGTAGTGGGGACACTGGGAACATAGCGTGGTCACCTTGGTAGTGGGGACACTCGGAGCAGTAACCCCCAAACTGGGAGAGTGACTCCAACAGATCCCAGGAACAACATCCCGGAGCCTCAGTCCAGAAGAGCACAGTCCTAGGAACAGCCAAGATACCGCACTGAACCCCCAAACTCCCAGGCCTCTGGTAGAAGACCCGAGCTTGAGGATGACACAGATACCCCCCACTGGGGGGAGAAAGAGAGATTTTATGTACATACTTGTATACATCTAGTTGTACACACACACATACTTGTATACATCTAGTTGTACACACACATATATGTATACATCTAGTTGTACACACACATATATGTATACATCTAGTTGTACACACACATATATGTATACATCTAGTTGTACACACACATATATGTATACATCTAGTTGTACACACACACATATGTATACATCTAGTTGTACACACACATATATGTATACATCTAGTTGTACACACACATATATGTATACATCTAGTTGTACACACACACATATGTATACATCTAGTTGTACACACACATACATGTATACATCTAGTTGTACACACACATATATGTATACATCTAGTTGTACACACACATACATGTATACATCTAGTTGTACACACACATATATGTATACATCTAGTTGTACACACACACATACTTGTATACATCTAGTTGTACACACATATGTATACATTAGTACTGTATTTGTGTAGTACATCTATCAACAATCGACTGATTGATTGATTTGGTCTAAAGTCTGGCACTTTGGAAGTCTTTGAAAACATGGTGGTTAAGGATTATAGACTCCTACTTTTATATACTATATACTCCTAGTTTTATATACTATATACTCCTAGTTTTATATACTATATACTCCTACTTGTATATACTATATACTCCTACTTTTATATACTATAAACTCCTACTTGTATATACTATATACTCCTACTTTTATATACTATATACTCCCACTTGTATATACTATATACTCCTACTTTTATATACTATATACTCCTACTTTTATATACTATATACTCCTAGTTTTATATACTATATACTCCTTATTTTATATACGATATACTCCTACTTGTATATACTATATACTCCTACTTTTATATACTATAAACTCCTACTTGTATATACTATATACTCCTACTTTTATATACTATATACTCCTACTTTTATATACTATATACTCCCACTTGTATATACTATATACTCCTACTTTTATATACTATATACTCCCACTTGTATATACTATATACTCCTACTTTTATATACTATATACTCCTACTTTTATATACTATATACTCCTACTTTTATATACTATATACTCCTACTTTTATATACTATATACTCCCACTTGTATATACTATATACTCCTACTTGTATATACTCCTACTTTTATATACTATATACTCCTACTTTATAACAATATGTACAATATACACTGCAAGTATATATACGGTATATATATATATATATATATATAAGATATATATATATATATATATATATACGGTATATATATGTGTGTGTATATGTATATATATATATATCTCCTGATGATTGAGGGAACCCCTCATGAAACAGATCTGTAGAGATGAAGTAGTCTTGTGATTTTTTCTCACACCTACATATTGCGCTCTACCACGGTATCGAGCACTATTCTCTGGATAATCCAATCAAGATATATATATATATATATATATATATATATATATAATATAGTAACATACACCTTCATAACAATATGTAATATGTACAATATACACTGCAAGTATAAATATATATACAGTATATATATAATGTAGTAAGACACCTTCATAAGAATGTGTAATATACACACTGCAAGTATATATACATATAATGTGTGTTAAAATGTAATCATTTTAGCATGTAGCTGACATAGCTATGCTAGTGTTGCTCACCTAGCATGATGTTCAAATGTAATGTTAGCATGTAGCTTACATAGCCATTAAGCTAACGTTGCAAACCTAGCTTGGTGTTAAAATGTCATGTTAGCGTGTAGCTCAGAAAGCTATGTTAGTGTTGCTTACCTGCATGGTGTTTAAATATAATTTTAGCATGTAGCTCACATAGCTTAGCTAGTGTTGCTAACCTAGCATAATGTTAAAATATAATGTTAGCATGTAGCTTACATAGCTGTTATGCTAGTGTTGCTAATGTAGCTTGATGTT
>NC_084639.1:70000-87500 GCF_033978795.1 Nerophis ophidion | reverse complement strand
TTCGGGATATTCTATGATGGGTAAAATTTTGAAAACAGCTTTGAAAAATAAAATAAGCCACTGGGAAGTGATTTTTATTGGTTTTAATCCTTCTGAAGTTGTGATAATGTTCCCCTTTAAGTCTTTGAATTGTGTCCGTCAGCAAAGCAAAATGGGCGACTTAGCCACGCCCACAAGGTTCAAAGTGTAGGGAAAGGGGAGGAGCTTCTAATGCGGAATTGAGGTTTGCTCAATCAAAAAATTAGATTTTATTATTAAAATCAATGAATGTTTTTAATAACTGGTATCGATCCCCAGGCACTGTGAATTGGTACCGTATCGATTTCAATGTGACCAGTACCCATCCCTAATTGGTATCCCTTTTGGTGTTGATACTTTTTGGTATCGACATACTTTTAGTTATTTTCCACATTTGAGTAACTTCTTTCTAAACCAGGAAGACGTTAAAGAATGAATTTGAAAGATTGGCAGAGTTTTAGTTGTGCAGGTTAAAAGGACGAGGTGTTGATGCACAGCGGCTTTCAACGTTGCTGGTCGGAGTGGTGGTGGTGGTGCTGATGGTGCTGATGGTGCTGATGGTGGTGATGCTGTCAGAGTGGTGTAGAGTGGTGCTGGTGCTGGTGCTGATGGTGGTGATGATGGTGCTGATGCTGTCAGAGTGGTGTAGAGTGGTGGTGGTGATGATGGTGCTGATGGTGCTGGTCAGAGTGCTGGTGGTGGTGCTGGTCAGAGTGGTGTAGAGTGGTGGTGATGGTCAGAGTGGTGTAGAGTGGTGGTGATGGTGCTGGTGCTGGTGGCGATGATCAGAGTGGAGTGATGGTGCTGGTGCTGATGGTTGTGTAGAGTGGTGGTGGTGGTGCTGGTCAGAGTGGTGTAGAGTGGTGGTGATGGTGCTGGTCAGAGTGGTGTAGAGTGGTGGTGCTGGTGGTGGTGATGGTCAGAGTGGTGTGATGGTGCTGATGGTGGTAATTGTGGTTATGGTGCTGGTCAAAGTGGAGTGGTGGGGATGGTGGTGTAGAGTGGTGGTGATGGTGCTGGTCAGAGTGGAGTGATGGTGCTGATGGTGGTAATGGTGGTGTAGAGTGGTGGTGATGGTGATGGTGCTGGTCAGAGTGGAGTGATGGTGCTGATGGTGGTAATGGCGGTGTAGAGTGGTGGTGATGGTGATGGTGCTGGTCAGAGTGGAGTGATGGTGCTGATGGTGGTAATGGTGGTGTAGAGTGGTGGTGATGGTGGTGGTCAGAGTGGAGTGATGGTGCTGGTGGTGGTGATGGTGGTGGTGATGGTGCTGGTGCTGGTCAGAGTGGAGTGATGGTGCTGATGGTGGTAATGGCGGTGTAGAGTGGTGGTGATGGTGATGGTGCTGGTCAGAGTGGAGTGATGGTGCTGATGGTGGTAATGGTGGTGTAGAGTGGTGGTGATGGTGGTGGTCAGAGTGGAGTGATGGTGCTGGTGGTGGTGATGGTGGTGGTGATGGTGCTGGTCAGAGTGGAGTGGTGGGGATGGTGGTGTAGAGTAGTGGTGATGGTGCTGGTCAGAGTGGAGTGGTGGTGCTGTTGGTGGTGATGGTGCTGGTCAGATTGGTGGTGGTCAGAGTGGAGTGATGGTGCTGATGGTGGTAATGGTGGTGTGGAGTGGTGGTGATGGTGCTGGTCAGAGTGGAGTGATGGTGCTGATGGTGGTAATGGTGGTGTAGAGTGATGGTGATGGTGATGTCAGAGTGGAGTGATGGTGCTGGTGGTGGTAATGGTGGTGTAGAGTGGTGGTGATGGTGGTGGTGCTGGTCAGAGTGGAGTGATGGTGCTGATGGTGGTAATGGTGGTGTAGAGAGGTGGTGATGGTGGTGGTCAGAGTGGAGTGATGGTGGTAATGGTGGTGTAGAGTGGTGGTGATGGTGATGGTGCTAGTCAGAGTGGAGTGATGGTGCTGATGGTGGTAATGGTGGTGTAGAGTGGTGGTGATGGTGGTCAGAGTGGAGTGATGGTGCTGGTGGTGGTGATGGTGCTGGTCAGAGTGGAGTGATGGTGCTGGTGATGGTGGTGTAGAGTGGTGGTGCTGGTCAGAGTGGAGTGATGGTGCTGGTGATGGTGGTGTAGAGTGGTGGTGCTGGTCAGAGTGGAGTTGTAGTGCTGGTGGTGGTGATGGTGGTGTAGAGTGGTGGTGATGGTGCTGGTCAGAGTGGTGGTGATGGTGCTGGTCAGAGTGGTGGTGATGGTGCTGGTCAGAGTGGAGTGGTGGGGATGGTGGTGTAGAGTGGTGGTGATGGTGCTGGTCAGAGTGGAGTGATGGTGCTGATGGTGGTAATGGTGGTGTAGAGTGGTGGTGATGGTGATGGTGCTGGTCAGAGTGGAGTGATGGTGCTGATCAGAGTGCAGTGATGGTGGTGGTGGGGGTGGTGGTGGTGGTGGTGGTGGTGGTGGTGGGGGTGGCTGTCACTCAGCACCAAACTCAGTTTTTCTTCTCATGGGAAGTTCTTTATTTGCAGCAGATTAGAAATAGTCTTTACTTTGACGGGACACAAACCAAAGTCAACAGTCAGCAGAGGTGCTGTGAAGGCAGAAGGTGTCAGGACGCTGAAAGAGGACCAGCGAGTCCAAGTCAAACTCTGGGAACTCTTTTAGCCACAAGTGCACCTTTTTGTGGGAAAATATTCTGTCAGACTTTCAAAGCTTGGAGAATAAAGTCTTCACTTGTTTCTCATTTCTGCTGCACAAATGTTCTTTATTTCCTCAAGAAACTACTTTTGCTGCAAGCTTTATTGTCTTCTACCTACATTTTAAGTGTCTTCTACTTCCTCTTCTGTCTTTTATGTCCTCTTTCTTTCTTTACATTTTAAGTGTCTTTTATGTCCTCTTCCATTCTTTGCATTTTAAGTGTCTTTTACCTCCTCTTCCATTGTTTACATTTTAAGTGTCTTTTATGTCCTCTTCCATTCTTTGCATTTTAAATGTTTTATGTCCTCTTCCATTCTTTGCATTTTAAATGTTTTATGTCCCGTTCCATTGTTTACATTTTAAATGTTTTCATGTCCTGTCCTTATGTACATATTTTGATTCGTTACTGTCCCGTTCCTACATTTTAAAAGTTGTTATGTGCTGTTCTTAAGTTTAAGATCACACAAGTAAAGAAACTGCAAACTGTTTTTTATTGCGCACGATATCACACACAAGTAGTCCTGCTGCAGGACTGCTTGTATCGCACATGATATCACACACAACCAAACCCTCTACAAGACTGCTTGTATCGCACATGATGTCACACACAACTAAACACACTGCAGGACTGCTTGTATCGCACATGATATCACACACAAGTAAACACACTGCAGGACTGCTTGTATCACACATGATGTCACACACAAGTAAACACACTGCAGGACTGCTTGTATCGCACATGATGTCACACACAAGTAAACACGCTGCAGGACTGCTTGTATCACACATGATATCACACACAAGTAAACACTCTACAAGACTGCTTGTATCGCACATGATGTCACACACAAGTAAACACACTGCAGGACTGCTTGTATCACACATGATATCACACACAATTAAACCCTCTACAAGACTGCTTGTATCGCACATGATGTCACACACAAGTAAACACACTGCAGGACTGCTTGTATCACACATGATATCACACACAATTAAACACTCTACAAGACTGCTTGTATCGCACATGATGTCACACACAGGTAAACACACTGCAGGACTGCTTGTATCACACATGATATCACACACAATTAAACCCTCTACAAGACTGCTTGTATCGCACATGATGTCACACACAAGTAAACACACTGCAGGACTGCTTGTATCACACATGATATCACACACAATTAAACACTCTACAAGACTGCTTGTATCACACATGATGTCACACACAAGTAAACACACTGCAGGACTGCTTGTATCACACATGATGTCACACACAAGTAAACACACTGCAGGACTGCTTGTATCGCACATGATATCACACACAATTAAACCCTCTACAAGACTGCTTGTATCGCACATGATGTCACACACAAGTAAACACACTGCAGGACTGCTTGTATCACACATGATATCACACACAATTAAACACTCTACAAGACTGCTTGTATCGCACATGATGTCACACACAGGTAAACACACTGCAGGACTGCTTGTATCGCACATGATATCACACACAAGTAAACACGCTGCAGGACTGCTTGTATCACACATGATATCACACACAATTAAACACTCTACAAGACTGCTTGTATCGCACATGATGTCACACACAGGTAAACACACTGCAGGACTGCTTGTATCACACATGATATCACACACAATTAAACCCTCTACAAGACTGCTTGTATCGCACATGATGTCACACACAAGTAAACACACTGCAGGACTGCTTGTATCACACATGATATCACACACAATTAAACACTCTACAAGACTGCTTGTATCACACATGATGTCACACACAAGTAAACACACTGCAGGACTGCTTGTATCACACATGATGTCACACACAAGTAAACACACTGCAGGACTGCTTGTATCGCACATGATATCACACACAATTAAACCCTCTACAAGACTGCTTGTATCGCACATGATGTCACACACAAGTAAACACACTGCAGGACTGCTTGTATCACACATGATATCACACACAATTAAACACTCTACAAGACTGCTTGTATCGCACATGATGTCACACACAGGTAAACACACTGCAGGACTGCTTGTATCGCACATGATATCACACACAAGTAAACACGCTGCAGGACTGCTTGTATCACACATGATATCACACACAATTAAACACTCTACAAGACTGCTTGTATCGCACATGATGTCACACACAATTAAACACACTGCAGGACTGCTTGTATCACACATGATGTCACACACAAGTAAACACACTGCAGGACTGCTTGTATCACACATGATATCACACACAAGTAAACACACTGCAGGACTGCTTGTATCACACATGATATCACACACAATTAAACACTCTACAAGACTGCTTGTATCGCACATGATGTCACACACAGGTAAACACACTGCAGGACTGCTTGTATCGCACATGATATCACACACAAGTAAACACGCTGCAGGACTGCTTGTATCACACATGATATCACACACATGTAAACACACTGCAGGACTGCTTGTATCACACATGATATCACACACAATTAAACACTCTACAAGACTGCTTGTATCGCACATGATGTCACACACAAGTAAACACACTGCAGGACTGCTTGTATCGCACATGATATCACACACAATTAAACACTCTACAAGACTGCTTGTATCGCACATAATGTCACACACAAGTAAACACACTGCAGGACTGCTTGTATCGCACATGATGTCACACACAAGTAAACACACTGCAGGACTGCTTGTATCACACATGATATCACACACAATTAAACACTCTACAAGACTGCTTGTATCGCACATGATGTCACACACAGGTAAACACACTGCAGGACTGCTTGTATCGCACATGATATCACACACAAGTAAACATGCTGCAGGACGGCTTGTATCGCACATGATATCACACACAAGTAAACACACTGCAGGACTGCTTGTATCGCACATGATATCACACACAAGTAAAACATGCTGCAGGACTGCTTGTATCGCACATGATATCACACACAAGTAAACATGCTGCAGGACTGCTTGTATCGCACATGATATCCCACATTTCACGTACAAGCTGGTATCGGACCAATATCAACATGAGATCGGGGCATCCCTACTTACGATGCAAACAAGTGTGATATCGATGTGGTGGATGGCAAACATCCTGATCAGTTCAGGATGAGGTGGAGATGTGGATGTATCAGGAGTGATACATCAGGCTGCTTGTGGCTGGCACTGGTTAGGGTTAGCGGGGGGTAAACTCTGAGCGGGCCCAGCGGGGGGGGGGGGGGGGGGGGGGGGTGTAATTAGCGTCAACACACACGTCATAAAACATGGGATTTGCTCTCCTCCTTTCTTCTGGAAACGAGGGACTTTTCCTGGGCTCCCTTTCTGCTGGAGGCTGGCAGACATATCACCCCCGCACGACCCTGACCTCTGACCCTTTGGCTAGTAAACTTGGGTCTGGCTCAGGTAGCTCGGCGCCACGCTCCCGAGGGGCCGCAGCTATGTGTGTAATTGCTGGTCCTCCTTAAAGGGCCAGCGTGGTAGAAGTTTGTGGGCCTGAATGTTGTGTGGCCGCTTTGTTGCTGTTGTTGTGCACCACAAAGGCCTGTTGATGGCGCTCTGAGGGACCTTTGTTGCTGTTGTTGTGCACCACAAAGGCCTGTTGATGGCGCTCTGAGGGACCTTTCTTTCACGCGCACACAAGCAGAATTACTAAATCTGTTTCAAATTGAGCATAAATCCCCTTTTTTCGCTGCAATCAAGTAGAGAAGCAAGTGTGTTTGAAGCAAAGAAATGGGCGTGGTCAGGCGGCCAGCAAGGTTATCGCGCTCCAAGCATCCAACCGCACGACGGCGTCCAGCCGCCGCAGAGGCTGCCGGGTTCAAGTCTGCAGGAAAATAAACAAGAGTTAGTGCAGCAGCCACAAGTCTTTGACTTTGTTGGAAGGAGACACTCTCTTGTCTTTGCTTGCCTTCATTACAGAAGATGACAGGAAGTCAGCACGCCGCCATTTGCCCACGTTATGTCACGCCCTTGCAGTGAGACACACCCCCAATTATTCTATTTCACTCTTCTTTTACTTGATTTTATTTTTTTGGGTTCCATTTTTGTTCTATTCAATTCGTATTTATTTATTTCATTTTATTCCATTTTCTTTTATTTTCGTAATTGCATTGTCCATCCATCCATCCATCATCTTCCGCTTATCCGAGGTCGGGTCGCGGGGGCAACAACCTAAGCAGGGAAACCCAGACTTCCCTCTCCACAGCCACTTCGTCCAGCTCTTCCCGGGGGATCCCGAGGCGTTCCCAGGCCAGCCGGGAGACATAGTCTTCCCAACGTGTCCTGGGTCTTCCCCGTGGCCTCCTACCGGTTGGACGTGCCCTAAACACCTCCCTAGGGAGGCGTTCGGGTGGCATCCTGACCAGATGCCCGAACCACCTCATCTGGCTCCTCTCCATGTGGAGGAGCAGCGGCTTTACTTTGAGTTCCTCCCGGATGGCAGAGCTTCTCACCCTATCTCTAAGGGAGAGACCCACCACCCGGCAAAGGAAAGTCATTTGGGCCGCTTGTACCCGTGATCTTATCCTTTCGGTCATGACCCAAAGCTCATGACCATAGGTGAGGATGGGAACGTAGATCAACCGGTAAATTGAGAGCTTTGCCTTCCGGCTCAGCTCCTTCTTCACCACAACGTGGTGCATTGTATTTTATTTAATTTTTAATTAATTTTGATTTAATTAGATTGTACATATTTTCGAAGTTGATTTAGTTTATTTTATTCTATTTTACTACATATTTTCAGTGTCTGGACTACAGGCAGGCCAGTCTAGTACCCGCACTCTTTTACTATGAAGCCACGCTTTTGTAACACCTGGCTTGGCATTGTCTTGCCTATTTGTTGAAATGTGGACTCATCAGACCACAGAACACTTTTCCACTTTGCATCAGTCCATCTTTGGTGAGCTCGGGCCCAGCGAAGCGTTTCTGGGTGTTGTTGATAAACAGCTGTGGCTTTAACTTGCACTTACAGATGTAGCAGCCAACTGTAGTTACTGACAGTGGTTTTCTGAAGTGTTCCTGAGCCCATGTGGTGATATCCTTTGCACACTGATGTGACTTTTTGATACTGTAGCGCCTGAAGGATGAAGGTGTGTAATATCATGGCTTACGTGCAGTATTTTCTCCACATTCTCTGAACCTTTTGATGATATTACGGAGCGTAGATGGTAAAATCTTAATTCCTTGCAATAGCTGCTTGAGAAATGTTGTTCTTAAACAATTTGCTCAGGCATTTGTTGACAAAGTAGTGACCTTCGCCCCATGAACGTGGTGTCACTTTTAGAGTGCTTTTAAGAGCTGCTCCAGAAGGTGTCAGGCAGGTAGAATGTTGTATGTGAGGAAGCAGCCAGCAGCCAGCAGGGGGAGGTAGAGCACACCTGTGTGAAGGTCAGCTCCCAACAGGAAGAAGGAGGAGCCATTAATAGTCAACAACTTGTCACCCGCCTGGACGTCTTCTCTGAGGACACACCAGGACCCAAAAGGAGGAGGAAAATGAGGGAGGGGGTCCAGGAGGGAGGGGGTCCAGGTGGGAGGGGGTCCAGGAGGGAGGGGGTCCAGGAGGGAGGGAGTCCAGGTGGGAGGGGGTCCAGGAGGGAGGGGGTCCAGGAGGGAGGGAGTCCAGGAGGGAGGGGGTCCAGGAGGGAGGGGGTCCAGGTGGGAGGGGGTCCAGGTGGGAGGGGGTCCAGGCCAGACCTGCCGGGTGTTTGAGCTCCTCCTCCTGGAGGATGCTGAAGAGCAGCCATAAAGGACGTGCTTTGGAAAGAAGCAGCAGGAGCCCAGTTTTTCTTTTTCTCCATCAGCGTTTGACTCTGACATTTATTTATTTCCTCGCCACGTTTTATACCTCAAACTGCTTCTTTGCCAAGATGGACTCTGACTGAGTCCAACTGCAACGTGCTTTCACTTGCTGCTTCTTTCTGCAGACACTTCACAAATACTCAGCAGTATATATATATATGTATATGTATATATATATATGTATATATATATATATATATATATATATATATATATATGTATGTGTATATATATATATATATATATATATATATGTATGTGTATATATATATATATATATATACATATATATATACATATATATATATATATATGTGTGTGTTCAAGTTGATACATTTGACATCGAGTGGATCTTTGATACGTTGTCTTTGTAAGATCCTCCATCATTCATCCTGTGTGACATCACACTCCCTTTTAAAATTCATTTTCAAAGTGTTTTTATTATTTTTAGTAGCGCTGTGATTCATGGCATCTGTTGGCTGATTGTTTCCATATGTGAGGACCTTTTATGAACTATTCAGTCTGCTCCACGTTGGACTTTTTCATCACCAACGCTGGAAAGATGGCATCCATCCCTTCATCATGTATCTTCCATTTGGAGCAATTAGGACTGATATCATGCTTCAACTAGGACTGAAAACATGCTTCAATTAGGACTGATATCATACTTCAATTAGGACTGATTTTATACTTCAACTAGGATTGATCATGCTTTAATTAGGACTTGTATCATACTTCAATTAAAACTGATATTGTACTTCAATTAGGACTGATATCATGCATCAATTAGGATTGATATAAAATTTCAATTGGGATTTATATCAAATTTCAATTAGGACTGATATCATGCTTCAATTAAGACTGATATCATGCTTCAATTAGGACTGATATATTGCAATTAGGACTGATATCATACTTCAAGTAGGATTGATATCATACTTTAATTAAGACTGATATTATACTTCAATTAGGATTGATATCATACTTTAATTAGGACTGATATCAAATTTCAATTAGGAATAATATTATACTTCAATTAGGACTGATGTCATCTTTCAATTAGGAATGCTATCATATTGCAATTAAGAATAATATACTTCAATTACGACTAGAGATGTCCGATAATAGCTTTTTTGCCGATATCCGATATTGTCCAACTGTTATTTACCGATTCCGATATCAACCGATACTGACATATAGAGTGATGGAATGAAGACATTATTATGCCTCATGTTGTTGTGATGCCCCGCTGGATGCATTAAACAATCCAACAAGGATGTCCAAAATAAATCAACTCAAGTTATAGAAAAAAGTGCCAACATGGTGCTGCCATATTTATTATTGAAGTCGCAAAGTGCATTATTTGTTTAAACATGCCTGAAAACAAGAGCTACAAAAACAATGAAGGCACACAGTTTCAGTCCAGAGTCATAAAGTAGACAACAACATAGTCCTCCTTTAGTGTGATACTGCCTGGAATACTGTAGAACAGGGAGTTATAAAGTGGGCTCAATCTGCCCTGCTCTAACATATTTGGATGAGTAACACAAGCTGGTGGTGAGTGCTTGAAGTGGCCTAGCAGTTAGCCAGAGCTTCTGCAATGCTGTGTTGAAACAGCCCACCTCACCTCCGCTCACTGCAAGCTGGTGGTGAGTGCTTGAAGTGGCCTAGCAGTCAGCCAGAGCTGCAATGCTGCGTTGAAACAGGCCACCTCACATTTGTTCACTGCAAGCTGGTGGTGAGTGCTTGAAGTGGCCTAGCAGTCAGCCAGAGCTGCAATGCTGCGTTGAAACAGGCCACCTCACCTCCGCTCACTGCAACCTGGTGGTGAGTGCTTGAAGTGGCCTAGCAGTCAGCCAGAGCTGCAATGCTGCGTTGAAACAGGCCACCTCACCTCCGCTCACTGCAAGCTGGTGGTGAGTGCTTGAAGTGGCCTAGCAGTCAGCCAGAGCTGCAATGCTGCGTTGAAACAGGCCACCTCACATTTGTTCACTGCAAGCTGGTGGTGAGTGCTTGAAGTGGCCTAGCAGTCAGCCAGAGCTGCAATGCTGCGTTGAAACAGGCCACCTCACATTTGTTCACTGCAAGCTGGTGGTGAGTGCTTGAAGTGGCCTAGCAGTCAGCCAGAGCTGCAATGCTGCGTTGAAACAGGCCACCTCACCTCCGCTCACTGCAACCTGGTGGTGAGTGCTTGAAGTGGCCTAGCAGTCAGCCAGAGCTGCAATGCTGCGTTGAAACAGGCCACCTCACCTCCGCTCACTGCAACCTGGTGGTGAGTGCTTGAAGTGGCCTAGCAGTCAGCCAGAGCTGCAATGCTGCGTTGAAACAGGCCACCTCACCTCCGCTCACTGCAAGCTGGTGGTGAGTGCTTGAAGTGGCCTAGCAGTCAGCCAGAGCTGCAATGCTGCGTTGAAACAGGCCACCTCACATTTGTTCACTGCAAGCTGGTGGTGAGTGCTTGAAGTGGCCTAGCAGTCAGCCAGAGCTGCAATGCTGCGTTGAAACAGGCCACCTCACCTCCGCTCACTGCAACCTGGTGGTGAGTGCTTGAAGTGGCCTAGCAGTCAGCCAGAGCTGCAATGCTGCGTTGAAACAGGCCACCTCACCTCCGCTCACTGCAACCTGGTGGTGAGTGCTTGAAGTGGCCTAGCAGTCAGCCAGAGCTGCAATGCTGCGTTGAAACAGGCCACCTCACCTCCGCTCACTGCAAGCTGGTGGTGAGTGCTTGAAGTGGCCTAGCAGTCAGCCAGAGCTGCAATGCTGCGTTGAAACAGGCCACCTCACATTTGTTCACTGCAAGCTGGTGGTGAGTGCTTGAAGTGGCCTAGCAGTCAGCCAGAGCTGCAATGCTGCGTTGAAACAGGCCACCTCACCTCCGCTCACTGCAACCTGGTGGTGAGTGCTTGAAGTGGCCTAGCAGTCAGCCAGAGCTGCAATGCTGCGTTGAAACAGGCCACCTCACCTCCGCTCACTGCAAGCTGGTGGTGAGTGCTTGAAGTGGCCTAGCAGTCAGCCAGAGCTGCAATGCTGCGTTGAAACAGGCCACCTCACCTCCGCTCACTGCAAGCTGGTGGTGAGTGCTTGAAGTGGCCTAGCAGTCAGCCAGAGCTGCAATGCTGCTTTAAGACAGGCCACCTCTGCTCACTGCAAGCTGGTGGTGAGTGCTTGAAGTGGCCTAGCAGTCAGCCACAGCTTCTGCAATGCTGCGTTGAGACAGGCCACCTCCCCTTTGTTCACTGCAAGCTGCCAAGTGTGCGCCAAGCAGGGCAGACTAGCCACATCAAACTCCACCGCAGCTTTTCCCAAACTGCGTGCGTTGTCCCTGACCACCACGTGAGCTTTCACCTTGGGGTGCTTTTTGTTGTATTTTGTTTTTTCTCAGTGGAGTCTTTAAGCAACAACTGTGTGGTACTACTTTGTTCCGGTGTTTGTTTTTCTTGTATCGATGGTTTATCTCCTTATGATTCTTGACGAGGTGGGAGATCTAATTGCTGGCATTAAAGGAAGCCGTCTTGGTTCCTCCTGGCATCACCAACTTTGTGCAGCCGTTGCAAAATGCCAGTTTTGTATCCGTCAGAAACACTTTAAAAGAATCCCAAAGCATAGACATGGTGTCTTTAGTCAGTCACTGAGCGAGGTGACTTGTTAGCCACGGCTACAGCACCGGCAACAACACACTCTTCTTGTTCTTATGCTCTGCTCGCGGCCGTTTGATGAGGTCATCAAGTGTCGCCAGTAAACCTCTCACGCTGCAGACGTCAACTCTTGTCTTGTCTTGTGTTGTGTGTGGGAGAGAAAGGAGAGGAAGAAGAGGGGAGGTGAGAGAGGAGAGGAAGAAGAGGGGAGGTGAGAGAGGAGAGGAAGAAGAGGGGAGGTGAGAGAGGAGAGAAAGGAGAGGACGAAGAGGGGAGGTGAGAGAGGAGAGGAAGAAGAGGGGAGGTGAGAGAGGAGAGAAAGGAGAGGAAGAAGAGGGGAGGTGAGAGAGGAGAGGAAGAAGAGGGGAGGTGAGAGAGGAGAGAAAGGAGAGAAAGAAGAGGGGAGGTGAGAGAGGGGAAGTGAGAGAGGGGAGGTGAGAGAGGGGCTGCTGACTGAGACACAACTGCTGTGTACTTCTTCTCCCTGCGTATCGTGTTTGAGCAGAAATGTGCCGCTCTTTAGAGCAACGTTTTAAAAAGTCATTCATTTTACTTTTTGAAACTGATACCGATCATTTCCAATATTATATTTTAAAGCATTTAATGACCGATAATATCGGAAGGCCGATATAATCGGTCATCTCTAATTAGAAATGATATCATACTTTAATTAGGATTGATATCAAATTTCAATTAGGACTGATATGCTTCAGTTAGGAGTGATATCATATTTCGATTAGGACTGATACCATACTTTAATTAGGACTAATATCATACTTCAATTAGGACTGATATCAAATTTCATTTGGGACGGATATCAAATTTCAATTAGGACTGATTTGCTTCAATTAGGAGTGATATCATATTTCAATTAGGACTGATATCATACTTCAATTAGGACTGATATCATACTTCAATTAGGACTGATATCAAATTGCAATTAGGACTGATATCACATTTCAATTAGGATTGATATATTGCAAGGACTGATACAATACTTTAAGACTGATATCATACTTCAATTAGGACTGATATCAAATTGCAATTAGGACTGATATCACATTTCAATTAGGATTGATATATTGCAAGGACTGATACAATACTTTAAGACTGATATCATACTTCAATTAGGACTAATATCAAATTTCAATTAGGAGTGATATCACATTTCAATTAGGACTGATGTGTTTGAAGGACTGATCCAGCTGTGGTGAGACTCCTCCTCCCCAACACATGTTGGATTGAGTCCATAATGATATCAACATGTTCTCACACACACGTGTCGATCCAGAAAGAAGATGTGGTTCTGAACCTCCATAAAGGTCAGTCTGTCTGGATCTTAGCTCGGTGTTCAACACCTGCACTTTTATGAGCCGCACAAGAAAGTCCATTGTGGTGTGACTTCCTTGCGTGGCGTGATTGAGGAGGCAGATGATTGATACCAGGTGTCACATGACCCAACTTATACCAGGTGTCACATCACCCAACTTATACCAGGTGTCACATCACCCAACTTATACCAGGTGTCACATCACCCACCTTATACCAGGTGTCACATCACCCAACTTATACCAGGTGTCACATCACCCAACTTATACCAGGTGTCACATCACCCAACTTATACCAGGTGTCACATCACCCACCTTATACCAGGTGTCACATCACCCAACTTATACCAGGTGTCACATCACCCACCTTATACCAGGTGTCACATCACCCACCTTATACCAGGTGTCACATCACCCAACTTATACCAGGTGTCACATCACCCACCTTATACCAGGTGTCACATCACCCACCTTATACCAGGTGTCACATCACCCAACTTATACCAGGTGTCACATCACCCAACTTATACCAGGTGTCACATCACCCACCTTATACCAGGTGTCACATCACCCAACTTATACCAGGTGTCACATCACCCAACTTATACCAGGTGTCACATCACCCAACTTATACCAGGTGTCACATCACCCACCTTATACCAGGTGTCACATCACCCAACTTATACCAGGTGTCACATCACCCACCTTATACCAGGTGTCACATCACCCAACTTATACCAGGTGTCACATCACCCAACTTATACCAGGTGTCACATCACCCACCTTATACCAGGTGTCACATCACCCAACTTATACCAGGTGTCACATCACCCAACTTATACCAGGTGTCACATCACCCACCTTATACCAGGTGTCACATCACCCACCTTATACCAGGTGTCACATCACCCACCTTATACCAGGTGTCACATCACCCAACTTATACCAGGTGTCACATCACCCAACTTATACCAGGTGTCACATCACCCACCTTATACCAGGTGTCACATCACCCAACTTATACCAGGTGTCACATCACCCAACTTATACCAGGTGTCACATCACCCAACTTATACCAGGTGTCACATCACCCACCTTATACCAGGTGTCACATCACCCACCTTATACCAGGTGTCACATCACCCACCTTATACCAGGTGTCACATCACCCACCTTATACCAGGTGTCACATCACCCAACTTATACCAGGTGTCACATCACCCACCTTATACCAGGTGTCACATCACCCAACTTATACCAGGTGTCACATCACCCACCTTATACCAGGTGTCACATCACCCAACTTATAACAGGTGTCACATCACCCACCTTATACCAGGTGTCACATCACCCAACTTATACCAGGTGTCACATCACCCACCTTATACCAGGTGTCACATCACCCAACTTATACCAGGTGTCACATCACCCAACTTATACCAGGTGTCACATCACCCAACTTATACCAGGTGTCACATCACCCACCTTATACCAGGTGTCACATCACCCACCTTATACCAGGTGTCACATCACCCAACTTATACCAGGTGTCACATCACCCAACTTATACCAGGTGTCACATCACCCAACTTATACCAGGTGTCACATCACCCAACTTATACCAGGTGTCACATCACCCAACTTATACCAGGTGTCACATCACCCAACTTATACCAGGTGTCACATCACCCAACTTATACCAGGTGTCACATCACCCAACTTATACCAGGTGTCACATCACCCACCTTATACCAGGTGTCACATCACCCAACTTATACCAGGTGTCACATCACCCACCTTATACCAGGTGTCACATCACCCAACTTATACCAGGTGTCACATCACCCAACTTATACCAGGTGTCACATCACCCAACTTATACCAGGTGTCACATCACCCACCTTATACCAGGTGTTACATCACCCAACTTATACCAGGTGTCACATCACCCACCTTATACCAGGTGTCACATCACCCAACTTATACCAGGTGTCACATCACCCACCTTATACCAGGTGTCACATCACCCAACTTATACCAGGTGTCACATCACCCACCTTATACCAGGTGTCACATCACCCACCTTATACCAGGTGTCACATCACCCAACTTATACCAGGTGTCACATCACCCAACTTATACCAGGTGTCACATCACCCACCTTATACCAGGTGTCACATCACCCAACTTATACCAGGTGTCACATCACCCACCTTATACCAGGTGTCACATCACCCAACTTATACCAGGTGTCACATCACCCAACTTATACCAGGTGTCACATCACCCACCTTATACCAGGTGTCACATCACCCACCTTATACCAGGTGTCACATCACCCACCTTATACCAGGTGTCACATCACCCAACTTATACCAGGTGTCACATCACCCAACTTATACCAGGTGTCACATCACCCAACTTATACCAGGTGTCACATCACCCAACTTATACCAGGTGTCACATCACCCACCTTATACCAGGTGTCACATCACCCACCTTATACCAGGTGTCACATCACCCAACTTATACCAGGTGTCACATCACCCAACTTATACCAGGTGTCACATCACCCACCTTATACCAGGTGTCACATCACCCAACTTATACCAGGTGTCACATCACCCACCTTATACCAGGTGTCACATCACCCAACTTATACCAGGTGTCACATCACCCACCTTATACCAGGTGTCACATCACCCACCTTATACCAGGTGTCACATCACCCAACTTATACCAGGTGTCACATCACCCAACTTATACCAGGTGTCACATCACCCACCTTATACCAGGTGTCACATCACCCAACTTATACCAGGTGTCACATCACCCACCTTATACCAGGTGTCACATCACCCACCTTATACCAGGTGTCACATCACCCAACTTATACCAGGTGTCACATCACCCAACTTATACCAGGTGTCACATCACCCACCTTATACCAGGTGTCACATCACCCAACTTATACCAGGTGTCACATCACCCACCTTATACCAGGTGTCACATCACCCAACTTATACCAGGTGTCACATCACCCAACTTATACCAGGTGTCACATCACCCACCTTATACCAGGTGTCACATCACCCACCTTATACCAGGTGTCACATCACCCACCTTATACCAGGTGTCACATCACCCAACTTATACCAGGTGTCACATCACCCACCTTATACCAGGTGTCACATCACCCAACTTATACCAGGTGTCACATCACCCACCTTATACCAGGTGTCACATCACCCAACTTATACCAGGTGTCACATCACCCAACTTATACCAGGTGTCACATCACCCACCTTATACCAGGTGTCACATCACCCAACTTATACCAGGTGTCACATCACCCACCTTATACCAGGTGTCACATCACCCACCTTATACCAGGTGTCACATCACCCAACTTATACCAGGTGTCACATCACCCACCTTATACCAGGTGTCACATCACCCACCTTATACCAGGTGTCACATCACCCACCTTATACCAGGTGTCACATCACCCAACTTATACCAGGTGTCACATCACCCAACTTATACCAGGTGTCACATCACCCAACTTATACCAGGTGTCACATCACCCACCTTATACCAGGTGTCACATCACCCAACTTATACCAGGTGTCACATCACCCAACTTATACCAGGTGTCACATCACCCACCTTATACCAGGTGTCACATCACCCAACTTATACCAGGTGTCACATCACCCACCTTATACCAGGTGTCACATCACCCAACTTATACCAGGTGTCACATCACCCACCTTATACCAGGTGTCACATCACCCACCTTATACCAGGTGTCACATCACCCAACTTATACCAGGTGTCACATCACCCAACTTATACCAGGTGTCACATCACCCACCTTATACCAGGTGTCACATCACCCAACTTATACCAGGTGTCACATCACCCACCTTATACCAGGTGTCACATCACCCACCTTATACCAGGTGTCACATCACCCAACTTATACCAGGTGTCACATCACCCAACTTATACCAGGTGT
>NC_084639.1:47500-65000 GCF_033978795.1 Nerophis ophidion | reverse complement strand
GATTGTGTGGCCCCTGAACATGAAGTAAATGTGGGTCAAGTGAGGATTGTGTGGCCCCTGAACATGAAGTAAATGTGGGTCAAGTGAGGATTGTGTGGCCCCTCAACATGAAGTAAATGTGGGTCAAGTGAGGATTGTGTGGCCCCTCAACATGAAGTAAATGTGGGTCAAGTGAGGATTGTGTGGCCCCTGAACATGAAGTAAATGTGGGTCAAGTGAGGATTGTGTGGCCCCTGAACATGAAGTAAATGTGGGTCAAGTGAGGATTGTGTGGCCCCTCAACATGAAGTAAATGTGGGTCAAGTGAGGATTGTGTGGCCCCTCAACATGAAGTAAATGTGGGTCAAGTGAGGATTGTGTGGCCCCTGAACATGAAGTAAATGTGGGTCAAGTGAGGATTGTGTGGCCCCTGAACATGAAGTAAATGTGGGTCAAGTGAGGATTGTGTGGCCCCTGGACATGAAGTAAATGTGGGTCAAGTGAGGATTGTGTGGCCCCTCAACATGAAGTAAATGTGGGTCAAGTGAGGATTGTGTGGCCCCTGAACATGAAGTAAATGTGGGTCAAGTGAGGATTGTGTGGCCCCTCAACATGAAGTAAATGTGGGTCAAGTGAGGATTGTGTGGCCCCTGAACATGAAGTAAATGTGGGTCAAGTGAGGATTGTGTGGCCCCTGAACATGAAGTAAATGTGGGTCAAGTGAGGATTGTGTGGCCCCTGGACATGAAGTAAATGTGGGTCAAGTGAGGATTGTGTGGCCCCTCAACATGAAGTAAATGTGGGTCAAGTGAGGATTGTGTGGCCCCTCAACATGAAGTAAATGTGGGTCAAGTGAGGATTGTGTGGCCCCTCAACATGAAGTAAATGTGGGTCAAGTGAGGATTGTGTGGCCCCTCAACATGAAGTAAATGTGGGTCAAGTGAGGATTGTGTGGCCCCTGAACATGAAGTAAATGTGGGTCAAGTGAGGATTGTGTGGCCCCTGAACATGAAGTAAATGTGGGTCAAGTGAGGATTGTGTGGCCCCTCAACATGAAGTAAATGTGGGTCAAGTGAGGATTGTGTGGCCCCTCAACATGAAGTAAATGTGGGTCAAGTGAGGATTGTGTGGCCCCTGAACATGAAGTAAATGTGGGTCAAGTGAGGATTGTGTGGCCCCTGGACATGAAGTAAATGTGGGTCAAGTGAGGATTGTGTGGCCCCTCAACATGAAGTAAATGTGGGTCAAGTGAGGATTGTGTGGCCCCTCAACATGAAGTAAATGTGGGTCAAGTGAGGATTGTGTGGCCCCTCAACATGAAGTAAATGTGGGTCAAGTGAGGATTGTGTGGCCCCTCAACATGAAGTAAATGTGGGTCAAGTGAGGATTGTGTGGCCCCTCAACATGAAGTAAATGTGGGTCAAGTGAGGATTGTGTGGCCCCTCAACAGGAAGTAAATGTGGGTCAAGTGAGGATTGTGTGGCCCCTCAACATGAAGGGCCACACAGTCCTTTAGCATATAATTAATAACTCAGAAAGAGACAATTATAAATATTTCATTTCCATCCATTGTCTTTGACTTGTCGGAGGTTGGGTCGCGGGGGCAGCAGCCTAAGCAGGAAGCCCAGACTTCTCTCTCCCCAGCTGCTGAGTCCAGCTCCTCCCAGGTGATCCTGAGACATTCCCAGGACAGACTTAGTCCCCTCCAATGTGTCCTGGGTCTTCCCCAGGGAGACATCCTGACCAGAGGCCAGATCCACCTCCTCTGGCTTCAGGAATATTTCAATTAATTGTATTTTTTATTTAATATTTGTTGTCTTATAAATAATCAAACATGAAGTAGTATTGAAGGGAATAACCGGCAGAAAATAAATGGATGGATGGAACTTTTAATTTAATATTTTTTATTATAAATAATAAAAAATAAGTAATTTATTTATAGTAAATTAATTGTATTTTCAATGTAATATTTTTTCATTATAAATTAAAAGTCAAGTAATTATCGACAAGAAATTAGTTGTATTTTTAAGGTAATATTTTTTTCTTATAAATTAAAAATGAAGTAATTTATTGATAATAAATCAATTGTAGTTTTAATTCAACATTTGTTTTATTATAAATAATTACAAATGAATGAAGTAATAAAATAATGATTAATATTATTGCTAAATATTTAAAAATGAATGAAGTAATAAACTAATATTAATAACGCAATTATTTTAACTTTTTTGTTAGATTTTTTCCTAGCCCCTTCCTGCTCTGTCATTGATAATAACAACATGCAGGCAGGGTTAACAACAACAACAACAACAACAACAACAACACAAGCACAGTAAAAACACTTATTTTTGTTCACTTTGGACTCATTTATTTTGTCTCAGGTGTTTAACATGGAAACTATATATTGATAGTTGATATCAACTTGCATCTAAAGTGTGCGATACAAGCAGTCCTGCAGCGTGTTTACTTGTGTGTGATATCATGTGCGATACAAGCAGTCCTGCAGTGTGTTTACTTGTGTGTGATATCATGTGCGATACAAGCAGTCCTGCAGCATGTTTACTTGTGTGTGACATCATGTGTGATACAAGCAGTCCTGCAGTGTGTTTACTTGTGTGTGATATCATGTGCGATACAAGCAGTCCTGCAGTGTGTTTACTTGTGTGTGACATCATGTGTGATACAAGCAGTCCTGCAGTGTGTTTACTTGTGTGTGATATCATGTGTGATACAAGCAGTCCTGCAGTGTGTTTACTTGTGTGTGATATCATGTGTGATACAAGCAGTCCTGCAGTGTGTTTACTTGTGTGTGATATCATGTGCGATACAAGCAGTCCTGCAGTGTGTTTACTTGTGTGTGACATCATGTGTGATACAAGCAGTCCTGCAGCATGTTTACTTCTGTGTGATATCATGTGTGATACAAGCAGTCCTGCAGTGTGTTTAATTGTGTGTGATATCATGTGCGATACAAGCAGTCCTGCAGTGTGTTTAGTTGTGTGTGACATCATGTGCGATACAAGCAGTCCTGCAGTGTGTTTACTTGTGTGTGACATCATGTGCGATACAAGCAGTCCTGCAGTGTGTTTACTTGTGTGTGATATCATGTGCGATACAAACAGTCCTGCAGTGTGTTTACTTGTGTGTGATATCATGTGCGATACAAACAGTCCTGCAGCATGTTTACTTGTGTGTGACATCATGTGTGATACAAGCAGTCCTGCAGTGTGTTTACTTGTGTGTGATATCATGTGCGATACAAACAGTCCTGCAGCATGTTTACTTGTGTGTGACATCATGTGCGATACAAGCAGTCCTGCAGTGTGTTTACTTGTGTGTGATATCATGTGTGATACAAGCAGTCCTGCAGTGTGTTTACTTGTGTGTGACATCATGTGTGATACAAGCAGTCCTGCAGTGTGTTTACTTGTGTGTGACATCATGTGTGATACAAGCAGTCCTGCAGTGTGTTTACTTGTGTGTGACATCATGTGCGATACAAGCAGTCCTGCAGTGTGTTTACTTGTGTGTGACATCATGTGCGATACAAGCAGTCCTGCAGTGTGTTTACTTGTGTGTGACATCATGTGTGATACAAGCAGTCCTGCAGTGTGTTTACTTGTGTGTGACATCATGTGCGATACAAGCAGTCCTGCAGTGTGTTTACTTGTGTGTGACATCATGTGTGATACAAGCAGTCCTGCAGTGTGTTTACTTGTGTGTGATATCATGTGCGATACAAACAGTCCTGCAGCATGTTTACTTGTGTGTGACATCATGTGTGATACAAGCAGTCCTGCAGTGTGTTTAGTTGTGTGTGACATCATGTGTGATACAAGCAGTCCTGCAGTGTGTTTACTTGTGTGTGACATCATGTGTGATACAAGCAGTCCTGCAGTGTGTTTACTTGTGTGTGATATCATGTGCGATACAAACAGTCCTGCAGCATGTTTACTTGTGTGTGACATCATGTGTGATACAAGCAGTCCTGCAGTGTGTTTAGTTGTGTGTGACATCATGTGTGATACAAGCAGTCCTGCAGTGTGTTTACTTGTGTGTGACATCATGTGTGATACAAGCAGTCCTGCAGTGTGTTTACTTGTGTGTGATATCATGTGTGATACAAGCAGTCCTGCAGTGTGTTTACTTGTGTGTGATATCATGTGCGATACAAACAGTCCTGCAGCATGTTTACTTGTGTGTGACATCATGTGTGATACAAGCAGTCCTGCAGTGTGTTTACTTGTGTGTGACATCATGTGCGATACAAGCAGTCCTGCAGTGTGTTTACTTGTGTGTGATATCATGTCCGATACAAACAGTCCTGCAGCATGTTTACTTGTGTGTGATATCATGTGTGATACAAGCAGTCCTGCAGTGTGTTTACTTGTGTGTGATATCATGTGTGATACAAGCAGTCCTGCAGTGTGTTTACTTGTGTGTGATATCATGTGTGATACAAGCAGTCCTGCAGTGTGTTTACTTGTGTGTGATATCATGTGCGATACAAACAGTCCTGCAGCATGTTTACTTGTGTGTGACATCATGTGCGATACAAGCAGTCCTGCAGTGTGTTTACTTGTGTGTGATATCATGTGCGATACAAGCAGTCCTGCAGTGTGTTTACTTGTGTGTGACATCATGTGCGATACAAGCAGTCCTGCAGTGTGTTTACTTGTGTGTGATATCATGTCCGATACAAACAGTCCTGCAGCATGTTTACTTGTGTGTGACATCATGTGTGATACAAGCAATCCTGCAGTGTGTTTACTTGTGTGTGATATCATGTGCGATACAAGCAGTCCTGCAGTGTGTTTACTTGTGTGTGACATCATGTGTGATACAAGCAGTCCTGCAGTGTGTTTACTTGTGTGTGACATCATGTGCGATACAAACAGTCCTGCAGTGTGTTTACTTGTGTGTGATATCATGTGCGATACAAACAGTCCTGCAGTGTGTTTACTTGTGTGTGACATCATGTGTGATACAAACAGTCCTGCAGTGTGTTTACTTGTGTGTGATATCATGTGCGATACAAGCAGTCCTGCAGTGTGTTTACTTGTGTGTGATATCATGTGCGATACAAGCAGTCCTGCAGTGTGTTTACTTGTGTGTGATATCATGTGCGATACAAGCAGTCCTGCAGTGTGTTTACTTGTGTGTGACATCATGTGTGATACAAGCAGTCCTGCAGTGTGTTTACTTGTGTGTGACATCATGTGCGATACAAGCAGTCCTGCAGTGTGTCTACATGTGTGTGATATCATGTGCGATACAAGCAGTCCTGCAGTGTGTTTACATGTGTGTGATATCATGTGCGATACAAGCAGTCCTACAGCGTGTTTACTTGTGTGTGACATCATGTGCGATACAAGCAGTCCTGCAGTGTGTTTACTTGTGTGTGACATCATGTGCGATACAAGCAGTCCTGCAGTGTGTTTACTTGTGTGTGATATCATGTGCGATACAAACAGTCCTGCAGCATGTTTACTTGTGTGTGACATCATGTGCGATACAAGCAGTCCTGCAGTGTGTTTACTTGTGTGTGATATCATGTGCGATACAAGCATTCCTGCAGTGTGTTTACTTGTGTGTGATATCATGTGTGATACAAGCAGTCCTGCAGTGTGTTTACTTGTGTGTGACATCATGTGTGATACAAGCAGTCCTGCAGTGTGTTTACTTGTGTGTGATATCATGTGCGATACAAGCAGTCCTGCAGTGTGTTTACTTGTGTGTGATATCATGTGTGATACAAGCAGTCCTGCAGTGTGTTTACTTGTGTGTGATATCATGTGTGATACAAGCAGTCCTGCAGTGTTTTTACTTGTGTGTGACATCATGTGCGATACAAGCAGTCCTGCAGTGTGTTTACTTGTGTGTGACATCATGTGTGATACAAGCAGTCCTGCAGTGTGTTTACTTGTGTGTGATATCATGTGCGATACAAGCATTCCTGCAGTGTGTTTACTTGTGTGTGACATCATGTGTGATACAAGCAGTCCTGCAGCATGTTTACTTCTGTGTGATATCATGTGTGATACAAACAGTCCTGCAGCATGTTTACTTGTGTGTGACATCATGTGCGATACAAGCAGTCCTGCAGTGTGTTTAGTTGTGTGTGATATCATGTGCGATACAAACAGTCCTGCAGCATGTTTACTTCTGTGTGACATCATGTGTGATACAAGCAGTCCTGCAGTGTGTTTACTTGTGTGTGATATCATGTGCGATACAAACAGTCCTGCAGCATGTTTACTTGTGTGTGACATCATGTGTGATACAAGCAGTCCTGCAGCGTGTTTACTTGTGTGTGATATCATGTGCGATACAAGCAGTCCTGCAGTGTGTTTACTTGTGTGTGATATCATGTGCGATACAAACAGTCCTGCAGCATGTTTACTTGTGTGTGACATCATGTGTGATACAAACAGTCCTGCAGTGTGTCTACATGTGTGTGATATCATGTGCGATACAAGCAGTCCTGCAGTGTGTTTACATGTGTGTGATATCATGTGCGATACAAGCAGTCCTGCAGTGTGTTTATTTGTGTGTGATATCATGTGCGATACAAACAGTCCTGCAGTGTGTCTACATGTGTGTGATATCATGTGCGATACAAGCAGTCCTGCAGTGTGTTTACATGTGTGTGATATCATGTGCGATACAAGCAGTCCTGCAGTGTGTTTACTTGTGTGTGATATCATGTGCGATACAAGCAGTCCTACAGCGTGTTTACTTGTGTGTGATATCATGTGTGATACAAGCAGTCCTGCAGCGTGTTTACTTGTGTGTGATATCATGTGCGATACAAGCAGTCCTGCAGCGTGTTTACTTGTGTGTGATATCATGTGTGATACAATCAGTCCTGCAGTGTGTCTACATGTGTGTGATATCATGTGCGATACAAGCAGTCCTACATTCAACTTAGTGGTCATGAGCTTAATATCATGAACAAATACTAACAACATATGCTGACAATGAAATAAAAATGTCAGTCTTTTAAATGTCAGTGCTGTCAAATTCATTGTAAATAAACAATTGCTTCTGGTAAATTAGGCCTGAAACTATTTTTATACACTGAATAGTTTTTACACTGAAAAAAAAAAGTTCACTATTTAAAAAAAACATTTTTGTTATTTTCTTCAATAAGATTGTCAGCATAATTTCATGCAAAAGATCACAAAATTCACCTCAGTGTAAAAAAAAAATAAAAAAAACGAAACATCTTTCATATCAAGACAAAAATGAATCGCAGTTGAAATGTGAATAAATGTTTTTTCGCGTCCAAAATGTTTTGTTTTGCTCGGCCGGATCGCTTCGGGGTGTGCAGCTGTACCTAATGAAGTGTCCGGTCCCAGATAGGAAAAGCAGCAGGTCATCTGGCTGCAGGTTCCTAATAAAAAAGTGTGTGTGTGTGTGTGTGTGTGTGTGTGTGTGTGTGTGTGTGTGTGTGTGTGTGTGTGTGTGTGTGTGTGTGTGTGTGTGTGTGTGTGTGTGTGTGTGTGTGTGTGTGTGTGTGTGTGTGAGACATAATGAAGCAAACAGGTGTATTGTTCCTCTTTGAAGTTTTGCCAAAAGCTCCCGAGGCCAATTATGTGAGCGCCGACAGAAAAGGAAACAGCGCAGAGAGTTTTGTTTGCCAGATGCGGAATAAAAGCATCCTGCAGTTGAAGAATGTGCGCATCCTCTCCTGCTGCGCCAACAACAAGAGCAGCGTTGTGGTTTCTCTCCAGCTGGCAGGGAGTTGAAAGGTGAAATGTGTTTCCTAATCAGTCTGACGGAGACTTGGCAGCGGAGAAGAAAGCCGCCATAAACGTCTTCTTAAGGCGTGGATATCAAATGTTTGCAGATAAGAACAGCGGGGGATGGCTAATTAGCGAGGTGTGCTAATCTTCACTCGTCCATCAATGTTTGCGACGTCCTCCTCTGCTGCAAACTTTACTTTCCTAGCAGTCCACCCTCAACCCTACAAAAAATGCCCTTTTTAAAAGAAACCTGCAAAGTCACCTTTCTGGAGCCCAAAGAGGAAGTTGTAGTTTTTGTTGTATTTTCTTCATGTTTCTTTCTGCATATTTTAGCTTGTGTTTCATCTTTGTGTTGATGATGTACATGTGCTCTCACTCCCCTTGTGTATTTTGTGACGTTTCATGAAATGTCGGTGCCACAATAATGTCTATTAAGTCAATCAAACAAGACCGCAAGGACTTTTTTTGGGACGGCCCTTTTAGAAAAAGCATTTTAAATGTAAACCTGCTGAAAAATATCTAATCTATCAATTAATCATTCATTCCCCATGTCACTTAAATCCACATTTTTACATTTAAAACTTGTATATAAATACTAAGCCTGTCAAACAATTACAATATTTAATCGCGATTCATCACGTTGTTCTTAGTTAACTCAAAATCATTGCGATTAATGGCAGAAAGATGTATATTTTTGTCATTAATTGGTGTACTCTGGACAGATCATTTTTAAGTTTTTAATACCATGTTAGGATAATGAATTTGCTTTAATAAAATGTTTTTAATCATTTGGTTATTTGAGACAGAATTATTTTCCCTGCTTTAGGAGCACTTGCATTTAGAGGAGAGGAGCTACACTTTCACACATTAGTAACACAAAATGTGGATTGTTATGATCATGTTTTGCTTGTCAAAGATTTTAGGTGATATTTTTTACTACAGCTGGGATGTCATCGCACTAAATATACATTTCAATAACAGCACCATTTTTTTTTTATCAGGCGATTGGCGCGAATACTTCCTTTTTGACACTCGGGCCGTGTCGTAGCAAAGGGGAACTTAGCTGCAGTTGCACACTTTTTTATATCCATCCATCCATCCATCATCTTCCGCTTATCCGAGGTCGGGTCGCGGGGGCAACAGCCTAAGCAGGGAAACCCAGACTTCCCTCTCCCCAGCCACTTCGTCTAGCTCTTCCCGGGGGATCCCGAGGCGTTCCCAGGCCAGCCGGGAGACATAGTCTTCCCAACGTGTCCTGGGTCTTCCCCGTGGCCTCCTACCGGTTGGACGTGCCCTAAACACCTCCCTAGGGAGGCGTTCGGGTGGCATCCTGACCAGATGCCCGAACCACCTCATCTGGCTCCTCTCGATGTGAAGGAGCAGCGGCTTTACTTTGAGCTCCTCCCGGATGGCAGACCTTCTCACCCTATCTCTAAGGGAGAGCCCCGCCACACGGCGGAGGAAACTCATTTCGGCCGCTTGTACCCGTGATCTTATCCTTTCGGTCATGACCCAAAGCTCATGACCATAGGTGAGGATGGGAACGTAGATCGACCGGTAAATTGAGAGCTTTGCCTTCCGGCTCAGCTCCTTCTTCACCACAACGGATTGGTACAACGTCCGCATTACTGAAGACGCCGCACCGATCCGCCTGTCGATCTCCCGATCCACTCTTCCCTCACTCGTGAACAAGACTCCTAGGTACTTGAACTCCTCCACTTGGGGCAGGGTCTCCTCCCCAACCCGGAGATGGCACTCCACCCTTTTCCGGGCGAGAACCATGGACTCGGACTTGGAGGTGCTGATTCTCATTCCGGTCGCTTCACACTCGGCTGCGAACCGATCCAGCGAGAGCTGAAGATCCCGGTCAGATGAAGCCATCAGGACCACATCATCTGCAAAAAGCAGAGACCTAATCCTGCGGTTACCAAACCGGAACCCCTCAACGCCTTGACTGCGCCTAGAAATTCTGTCCATAAAAGTTATGAACAGAATCGGTGACAAAGGACAGCCTTGGTGGAGTCCAACCCTCACTGGAAATGTGTTCGACTTACTGCCGGCAATGCGAACCAAGCTCTGGCACTGATCGTACAGGGAACGGACCGCCGCAATAAGACAGTCCGATACCCCATACTCTCTGAGCACTCCCCACAGGACTTCCCGAGGGACACGGTCCAATGCCTTCTCCAAGTCCACAAAGCACATATAGACTGGTTGGGCAAACTCCCATGCACCCTCAAGAACCCTGCCGAGAGTATAGAGCTGGTCCACAGTTCCGCGACCAGGACGAAAACCACACTGTTCCTCCTGAATCCGAGGTTCGACTATCCGACGTAGCCTCCTCTCCAGTACACCTGAATAAACCTTACCGGGAAGGCTGAGGAGTGTGATCCCACGATAGTTGGAACACACCCTCCGGTCCCCCTTCTTAAAGAGAGGAACCACCACCCCGGTCTGCCAATCCAGAGGTACCGCCCCCGATGTCCATGCGATGCTGCAAAGTCTTGTCAACCAAGACAGCCCCACAGCATCCAGAGCCTTAAGGAACTCCGGGCGGATCTCGTCCACCCCTGGGGCCTTGCCACCGAGGAGCTTTTTAACTACCTCAGCGACCTCAGCCCCAGAAATAGGTGAGTCCACCACAGATTCCCCAGGCACTGCTTCCTCATAGGAAGACGTGTTGGTGGGATTGAGGAGGTCTTCGAAGTATTCCTTCCACCTATCCACAACATCCGCAGTCGAGGTCAGCAGAACACCATCCGCACCATACACGGTGTTGACAGTGCACTGTTTCCCCTTCCTGAGGCGGCAGACGGTGGTCCAGAATCGCTTCGAAGCCGTCCGGAAGTCGTTTTCCATGGCTTCCCCGAACTCTTCCCATGTCCGAGTTTTTGCCTCCGCGACCGCTAAAGCTGCACACCGCTTGGCCTGTCGGTACCTGTCCACTGCCTCCGGAGTCCTATGAGCCAAAAGGACCCGATAGGACTCCTTCTTCAGCTTGACGGCATCCCTCACCGCTGGTGTCCACCAAGGGGTTTTAGGATTGCTGCCACGACAGGCACCAACTACCTTGCGGCCACAGCTCCAATCAGCCGCCTCGACAATAGAGGTGCGGAACATGGTCCACTCGGACTCAATGTCCCGCACCTCCCTCGTGACATGTTCAAAGTTCTTCCGGAGGTGGGAATTGAAACTTTGTCTGACAGGAGACTCTGCCAGACGTTCCCAGCAGACCCTCACAATGCGTTTGGGCCTCCCAGGTCTGTCCGGCATCCTCCCCCACCATCGCAGCCAACTCACCACCAGGTGGTGATCGGTAGAAAGCTCCGCCCCTCTCTTCACCCGAGTGTCCAAAACATGAGGCCGCAAATCCGATGACACAACTACAAAGTCGATCATGGAACTGCGGCCTAGGGTGTCCTGGTGCCAAGTGCACATATGGACACCCTTATGTTTGAACATGGTGTTTGTTATCGACAAACTGTGACGAGCACAAAAGTCCAATAACAAAACACCACTCGGGTTTAGATCCGGGCGACCATTCTTCCCAATCACGCCTCTCCAGGTTTCACTGTCGTTGCCAACGTGAGCGTTGAAGTCTCCCAGTAGGACAAGGGAATCACCCGGGGGAGCACTTTCCAGTACTCCCTCGAGTGTTCCCAAAAAGGGTGGGTACTCTGAACTGCTGTTTGGTGCATAAGCACAAACAACAGTCAGGACCCGTCCCCCCCCCCGAAGGCGGAGGGAGGCTACCCTTTCGTCCACCGGGTTGAAC
Source organism: Nerophis ophidion (assembly GCF_033978795.1). NCBI lineage: Eukaryota > Metazoa > Chordata > Actinopteri > Syngnathiformes > Syngnathidae > Nerophis > Nerophis ophidion. Next base: position 53,498 of record NC_084639.1, on the reverse strand, counting down.
TCCAACGTACAGGCTTTGAGCCGGGGGGAAACAAGAATTGCCACCCCAGCCCGTCGCCTCTCACTGCCGGCAACGCCAGAGTGGAAGAGGGTCCAATCCCTCTCGAGAGAAGTGGTTCCAGAGCCCTTGCTGTGCGTCGAAGTGAGTCCGACTATATCCAGCCGGAATTTCTCGACTTCGCGCACTAGCTCAGGCTCTTTCCCCCCCAGTGAGGTGACGTTCCACGTCCCAAGAGCTAGCTTCTGTAGCCGAGGATCGGACCGCCAAGTGCCCTGCCTTCGGCTGTCGCCCAGCTCACAATGCACCCGACCTCTATGGCCCCTGCTATGGGTAGTGAGCCCATTGGAGGGGTGACCCACGTTGCCTCTTCGGGCTGTGCCCGGCCGGGCCCCATGGGAACAGGCCCGGCCACCAGGCGCTCGCCATCGTGCCCCACCTCCGGGCCTGGCTCCAGAGGGGGGCCCCGGTGACCCGCGTCCGGGCGAGGGAAATCTGGGTCCATGATGTTTCTTCTTCATAAAGGTCTTCGAGCTGCTCTTTGTCTGATCCCTCACCTAGAACCTGTTTGCCTTGGGAGACCCTACCAGGGGGCTTTATGCCCCCGGACAACATAGCTCCTAGGATCATTGGGACACTTTTTTATATTTAAAACATTTATATATATATATATATATATATATATATATATATATATATATATATATATATATACATGCTAGGGTTGTGAAAAAATTAAAATATTTGATCGCGATTAATCGCATTGTTCATAATTAACTCAAAATCAACGCGATTAATTGCAGAAAAATATACTTTTTTGTCATTAATGGGTGTACTCTGGACAGATTTTTAAGTTTTGAATACCATGACTGAACAATGAATTTGCTTTAATAAAGTGTTTTTAGTCATTTTGCTATTTGAGACAGCTCAGACCACAGAACACTTTTCCACTTTGCATCAGTCCATCTTAGATGAGCTCGAGCCCAGAGAAGCCGGCAGGATTTCAGGGTGTTGTTGATAAATGGCTTTGGCTTTGCATAGTAGAGCTTTGACTTGCACCTACAGATCTTGCGACCAACTGTAGTTACTGACAGTGGTTTTATGAAGTGTTCCTGAGCCCATGTGGTGATATCCTTTACACACTGGTGTCGGTTTTTGATGCAGTACCGCCTGAGGGTTCAAAGGTCCGTAATATCATGGCTTACGTGCAGTGATTTCTCCAGATTCTCTGAACTTTTTGATGATTTTACGGACCGTAGATGGTAAAATCCCTAAATTCCTTGCAATAGCTTGTTGAGAAATGTTGTTCTAAAACTGTTTGACAATTTGCTTACAAAGTGGTGACCCTCACCCCATCCTTGTTTGTGAATGACTTAGCATTTCATGGAAGCTGCTTTTATAGCCAATCATGGCACCCACCTGTTCCCAATTAGCCTGCACACCTGTGGGATGTTCCAAATAAGTGTTTGATGAGCATTCCTCAACTTTATCAGTATTTATTGCCACCTTTCCCAACTTCTTTGTCACGTGTTGCTGGCATCAAATTCTAAAGTTAATGATTATTTGCAAAAAAAAAAAAAAGTTTATGAGTTTGAACATGAAATATGTTGTCTTTGTAGCATATTCAACTGAATATGGCTTGAAAAGGATTTGCAAATCATTGTATTCTGTTTATATTTACATCTAACACCATTTCACAACTCATATGGAAACGGGGTTTGTAGAACCATTTTTACTGTGTGTGTGTGTGTGTGTGTGTGTGTGTGTGTGTGTGTGTGTGTGTGTGTGTTTGTTCTTGGGTGGGTTGTAGTGAACACCAATGTTGTCGTAGTTTAATCGCAATAACAACAAAGTTGTTTTGAAATGTCACAATTCTTCAGAAGATGTGATTTAACGGGAAAAGAAGAAGGAATGCTGCCTTCAACTCTGCAGTGTGAACCTCCTCTAAATGTTGATTTTGTGGCTACAAACTTCAACTTTTAACCTCAGCCTGCGCCTACTCATTAAAAAGATATAAATATAAACTATCTCTAGTGTGGCGTCTCTGATAATTACATGGAAACATGCATCTATAAACTACATGTCTATGTCTCCTTCATGCATCTATACACTACATGTCTATGTCTCCTTCATGCATCTATACACTACATGTCTATGTCTATGTCTCCTTCATGCATCTATAAACTACATGTCTATGTCTATGTCTCCTTCATGCATCTATAAACTACATGTCTATGTCTATGTCTCCTTCATGCATCTATACACTACATGTCTATATATATGTCTCCTTCATGCATCTATACACTACATGTCTATGTCTATGTCTCCTTCATGCATCTATAAACTACATGTCTATGTCTATGTCTCCTTCATGCATCTATACACTACATGTCTATATATATGTCTCCTTCATGCATCTATACACTACATGTCTATGTCTATGTCTCCTTCATGCATCTATACACTACATGTCTATGTCTCCTTCATGCATCTATACACTACATGTCTATGTCTATGTCTCCTTCATGCATCTATACACTACATGTCTATGTCTCCTTCATGCATCTATACACTACATGTCTATGTCTATGTCTCCTTCATGCATCTATACACTACATGTCTATGTCTATGTCTCCTTCATGCATCTATACACTACATGTCTATGTCTATGTCTCCTTCATGCATCTATACACTACATGTCTATGTCTATGTCTCCTTCATGCATCTATAAACTACATGTCTATGTCTCCTTCATGCATCTATACACTACATGTCTATGTCTATGTCTCCTTCATGCATCTATAAACTACATGTCTATGTCTATGTCTCCTTCATGCATCTATACACTACATGTCTATGTCTCCTTCATGCATCTATACACTACATGTCTATGTCTATGTCTCCTTCATGCATCTATACACTACATGTCTATGTCTCCTTCATGCTTCTATACACTACATGTCTATGTCTATGTCTCCTTCATGCATCTATACACTACATGTCTATGTCTCCTTCATGCATCTATACACTACATGTCTATGTCTATGTCTCCTTCATGCATCTATACACTACATGTCTATGTCTATGTCTCCTTCATGCATCTATACACTACATGTCTATGTCTCCTTCATGCATCTATACACTACATGTCTATGTCTATGTCTCCTTCATGCATCTATACACTACATGTCTATGTCTATGTCTCCTTCATGCATCTATACACTACATGTCTATGTCTATGTCTCCTTCATGCATCTATAAACTACATGTCTATGTCTCCTTCATGCATCTATACACTACATGTCTATGTCTATGTCTCCTTCATGCATCTATACACTACATGTCTATGTCTATGTCTCCTTCATGCATCTATACACTACATGTCTATGTCTATGTCTCCTTCATGCATCTATACACTACATGTCTATGTCTATGTCTCCTTCATGCATCTATAAACTACATGTCTGTCTCCTTCATGCATCTATACACTACATGTCTATGTCTATGTCTCCTTCATGCATCTATACACTACATGTCTATGTCTCCTTCATGCATCTATACACTACATGTCTATGTCTATGTCTCCTTCATGCATCTATACACTACATGTCTATGTCTCCTTCATGCATCTATACACTACATGTCTATGTCTATGTCTCCTTCATGCATCTATACACTACATGTCTATGTCTATGTCTCCTTCATGCATCTATACACTACATGTCTATGTCTCCTTCATGCATCTATACACTACATGTCTATGTCTATGTCTCCTTCATGCATCTATAAACTACATGTCTATGTCTCCTTCATGCATCTATACACTACATGTCTATGTCTATGTCTCCTTCATGCATCTATACACTACATGTCTATGTCTATGTCTCCTTCATGCATCTATAAACTACATGTCTATGTCTCCTTCATGCATCTATACACTACATGTCTATGTCTATGTCTCCTTCATGCATCTATAAACTACATGTCTATGTCTATGTCTCCTTCATGCATCTATACACTACATGTCTATGTCTATGTCTCCTTCATGCATCTATAAACTACATGTCTATGTCTCCTTCATGCATCTATACACTACATGTCTATGTCTGTCTCCTTCATGCATCTATAAACTACATGTCTATGTCTATGTCTCCTTCATGCATCTATAAACTACATGTCTATGTCTATGTCTCCTTCATGCATCTATACACTACATGTCTATGTCTATGTCTCCTTCATGCATCTATAAACTACATGTCTATGTCTCCTTCATGCATCTATACACTACATGTCTATGTCTCCTTCATGCATCTATACACTACATGTCTATGTCTCCTTCATGCATCTATACACTACATGTCTATGTCTCCTTCATGCATCTATACACTACATGTCTATGTCTCCTTCATGCATCTATACACTACATGTCTATGTCTATGTCTCCTTCATGCATCTATACACTACATGTCTATGTCTCCTTCATGCATCTATACACTACATGTCTATGTCTCCTTCATGCATCTATACACTACATGTCTATGTCTCCTTCATGCATCTATACACTACATGTCTATGTCTATGTCTCCTTCATGCATCTATACACTACATGTCTATGTCTCCTTCATGCATCTATACACTACATGTCTATGTCTCCTTCATGCATCTATACACTACATGTCTATGTCTCCTTCATGCATCTATACACTACATGTCTATGTCTCCTTCATGCATCTATACACTACATGTCTATGTCTCCTTCATGCATCTATACACTACATGTCTATGTCTATGTCTCCTTCATGCATCTATACACTACATGTCTATGTCTATGTCTCCTTCATGCATCTATACACTACATGTCTATGTCTCCTTCATGCATCTATACACTACATGTCTATGTCTCCTTCATGCATCTATACACTACATGTCTATGTCTATGTCTCCTTCATGCATCTATACACTACATGTCTATGTCTATGTCTCCTTCATGCATCTATACACTACATGTCTATGTCTCCTTCATGCATCTATACACTACATGTCTATGTCTCCTTCATGCATCTATACACTACATGTCTATGTCTCCTTCATGCATCTATACACTACATGTCTATGTCTATGTCTCCTTCATGCATCTATACACTACATGTCTATGTCTCCTTCATGCATCTATACACTACATGTCTATGTCTATGTCTCCTTCATGCATCTATACACTACATGTCTATGTCTCCTTCATGCATCTATACACTACATGTCTATGTCTATGTCTCCTTCATGCATCTATACACTACATGTCTATGTCTCCTTCATGCATCTATACACTACATGTCTATGTCTCCTTCATGCATCTATACACTACATGTCTATGTCTATGTCTCCTTCATGCATCTATACACTACATGTCTATGTCTCCTTCATGCATCTATACACTACATGTCTATGTCTATGTCTCCTTCATGCATCTATACACTACATGTCTATGTCTATGTCTCCTTCATGCATCTATACACTACATGTCTATGTCTCCTTCATGCATCTATACACTACATGTCTATGTCTATGTCTCCTTCATGCATCTATACACTACATGTCTATGTCTCCTTCATGCATCTATACACTACATGTCTATGTCTCCTTCATGCATCTATACACTACATGTCTATGTCTCCTTCATGCATCTATACACTACATGTCTATGTCTATGTCTCCTTCATGCATCTATACACTACATGTCTATGTCTATGTCTCCTTCATGCATCTATACACTACATGTCTATGTCTATGTCTCCTTCATGCATCTATACACTACATGTCTATGTCTCCTTCATGCATCTATACACTACATGTCTATGTCTATGTCTCCTTCATGCATCTATACACTACATGTCTATGTCTATGTCTCCTTCATGCATCTATACACTACATGTCTATGTCTCCTTCATGCATCTATACACTACATGTCTATGTCTCCTTCATGCATCTATACACTACATGTCTA